>NC_090751.1:1628652-1928652 GCF_036898095.1 Palaemon carinicauda
CAACAGGGGAATATTTGAGAGTGTTTATGATCGTGGCCATACCTCAAAGGTCGGTCCATACTTTTAACTTTTAACTTTTCAATACTTTCTCGACCTAACCTTGCCAGTAACTAAAGACAAGAATTTGTTTTTTTTATCCCCGAAGAGAAAAGTTTTTTTTATTGTTGATTTTGTGTGTATGTATGTATGTATGTATGTGTATATATATATATATATATATGTGTGTATATATATATATATATATATATTTATATATATATATATTTATATATGTATATATATATATATATATATATTTATATACAGTAATATATATATATATATATGTATATATATATATATATATAATGTGTGTATTTATGTTTGCTTATTGCTTATATATATATATATACTGCATGTATATATATATATATATATTTATATATATTGTATATATATATTATATATATATGTGTGTGTGTATTATGTATGTATATTTAACGTACATCCACACACATTACACGCATATTGAATAAGAGAAAGGCATAAGTTTGAGTACTGCTAACAGCAAAATTTGAAAACTAACATTATATATATATATATATATATATATAGACATTCATTTCCCATCACGAAAATCACCGTGTTACAACACTTACCTCTCTTCTGGTCTTTCCCTATTCTTGCTGTAACCCAATTCTGGTGATGTTCTCTCACCATTGTTATCAAAAGTGATGACATTTGTTAAGATTAAATTACCAGTTTGGCAGATGTGAAGCAATTGATACAAGATTTTATTATTTAAGCTGTAAAAATTTAATTTCTTTTCATATTACTTTTACTATGAATCCAATATTTTAGATATTATATTTTTTAAAAGGAGATTTGACCATCGGTCATCCAATACTTTCTCTATGAATTCATCATCATCATCATCATCATCATCATCATCATCTCCTACGCCTATTGACGCAAAGGGTCTCGGTTAGATTTCGACAGTCGTCTCTATCTCGAGCTCTTAAATCAATGTTTCTCCATACATCGTCTCCCACTTCACGCTTCTTAGTCCTCGGCCATGTAGGTCTGGGTCTTCCAACGTTTCTAGTGAATTGTGGAGCCAAGTTAAAAGTTTGTTATTATTATTATTATTATTATTATTATTATTATTATTATTATTATTATTATTATTATTATTATCATCATCATCTCCTACGCCTATTGACGCAAAGAGCCTGGTTAGATTTCATCAGTCGTCTCTATCTTGAGCTTTAAATCTACTTCACGCTTCTTAGTCCTCAGCCATGTAGGCCTGGGTCATCCAACGCCTCTAGTGCCTTGTGAGTGCTTTGTTAAAAGCAAAACTGAGCATTGCTCATCCAAGCATTATCGGACGTTATGCGCTCAAGTAAGAAAGATCCAAGGTCAAGTTAGGTCGTAACGGCTTCTGCTCATGCGCGTACATTGAGGTCACGTGATTTGGATGTAGTATGGAAGTTTGGTTGTTCAATAACCTGTGATATATAAAAAAAGGTTGGATGATATTCCGATGTTGTTGTTTTTTTTTTTTTTTTTCAAGGTTGGTCTGCGTACCTTGTTTATTTAGAGATTTTCGCCTTTTAAACTAATGAATGAGATTAAAAACAATGTTTTTGTTCTCATTAAAAGCTGGTTTTCTTTAATGTTTTTTTATATTATTAAAAGATGGTTATCTTCAGTGTTTTTATATAATTAAAAGTAAGTTGTCTTTCATGTTTTTAATCTCATTAAAAGTAGGTTTTCTTTAATATTTGTAAACTCATTAAAATTAGGTTATCTTTCACGTTCTTAATCTCATTAAATGTAGGTTGTCTTCAGTGTTATAATCTCATTAAAAGTAGGTTATCTTTAATGTTTTTAATCTCATTAAAAGCTGGTTGTCTTTAATGTTTTTAATCTCATTAAAAGTAGGTTGTCTTTATTGTTTTTAATCTCATTAAATGTAGGTTATCTTTAATGTTTTTAATCTCATTAAAAGTAGGTTGTCTTTAATGTTCTTAATCTCATTAAAAGTAGGTTGTCTTTCATGTTTTTAATCTCATTAAAAGTAGGTTGTATTCAGTGTTTTTATATAATTAAAAGTAGGTTATCGTCATTGTTTTTATATTATTAAAAGTAGGTTGTATTCAGTGTTTTTATATGATTAAAAGTAGGTTGTCTTCAATGTTTTTATATGATTAAAAGTAGGTTGTATTCAGTGTTTTTATATGATTAAAAGTAGGTTGTCTTCAATGTTTTTATCTCATTAAAAGTAGGCTGTCTTCAGAGTTTTTATATGATTAAAAGTAGATTGTCTTCAATGTTTTTATATGATTAAAAGTAGGTTGTCTTCAATGTTTTTATCTCATTAAAAGTAGGTTATCTTTCATGTTCTTAATCTCATTAAAAGTAGATTATCTTCAATGTTTTTATACAATTAAAAGTAGGTTATCTCCAGTGTTCTATAAGCTCATTTAAACTAGGTTATGGGTTACGGGAGTCAGTGAATGTGGTTTGTAAGGGAAGGTTAAGGCAATGATCTTCAGCAAACGAAAGTGAGAACGTTCTCACGTGTCATGAGAACTGAAAGAGATAAAAAAATATAAAAAAAACTTAGTAACGATACAAGTGAAAGTCACCATATTGAGACAAGCTGATAGATAGAGAGATAGATAGATAGAGTGGCCTCTTTTTCCATTTGAATGTTTCTTTTCTCCAGTTTACATTCGAAAGTTGAGATGTGATGATGATATCACATTATGGGTGATGGGAAAGTTTTCATTCTTATTGTTGCTGAAATTTATTGTTTTGTTTACCCAATGTTCTATGTTGCTTTTGTTTTGTTATCTTGTATTAAGATGTTTATGTTCCTCTCTCTCTCTCTCTCTCTCTCTCTCTCTCTCTCTCTCCACACACACACACACATATATATATATATATATATATATTATATATATACAGTATATATATATACAGTATATATATGTATATATATATATATATATATTTATATATATATATATATATGTATATATAGTATATATGTATATATGTATATATATATATATATATATTGGTGATGGTGGAAGACTTTTGTCTGGTCGCTGAGCTAAGCCTGTCGAGAGAGAGAGAGAGAGAGAGAGAGAGAGAGAGAGAGGGGGTGTTGGTACCCACACACGCACGCACACGCATACACGTTGGAAATAGAAGTGAGAGAAAGGTACATTTTTTTTAGTAACCAAGGAAGCAAGACTATAGCATCTTCGGACCCCCCCCCCCGCCCCCCAAGCCAAAAGAGAATGGAAGATGGACAGAGACTATACGCCGTAAGAAATCTACATATTTATGACGAAACAAACTATAGCCCGTGGACGTCTTGTAGACAACAAAGACACCATTGTTATACTAGGGCAGAAGATGGGTCTCTCTCTCTCTCTCTCTCTCTCTCTCTCTCTCTCTCTCAGCCTTTCTGTGTATTAATAGGTAGTAGCTTGGCCACGGCCACGGCCACCCGTTGAGATACTACCGCTAGGGAGTTATGGGGTCCTTTGACTGGCCAAACAGTACTACATTGGATCCTTCTCTCTGGTTACGGTTCATTTTCCCCTTTGCCTACACATACACTAAATAGTCTGGCCCTATTCTTTACACATTCTCCTCTGTCCTCATTCACCTGACAACACTTGAGATTACTAAACAATTCTTCTTCACCCAAGGGGGTTAACTACTTCACTGTAATTGTTCAGGGGCTACTTACCTCTTGGTAAGGGTAGAAGAGACTCTTTAGCTAGGGTAAGCAGCTCTTCTAGGAGAAAGACACTCCAAAATGAAATCATTGTTCTCTAGCCTTGGGTAGTGCCATAGCCTCTGTACTATGGTCTTCTACTATCTTGGGTTAGATTTCTCTTGCTTGAGGGTACACTTGGGCACACTGTTCTATCTTATTTTTCTTCCTCGTTTACATAGAGGCAGATAGTAGTATTCTTCTTTTCCAGTTAGGGTTGTAGCTTGGCGCGTAATGGTAATTGAATATTCGAGATTTTATCAAGTTAAACTTATTATTGGCTACATTAACTTAATGGTTTATTAAATATGGTATTTCTAATATTATATGTACACACATACACACTCCTCTTGTTTTTTTTTTCCTGTTTTTTATAGTTTATATATGAAAGATCTAATTAAATGTTGTTACTTCTTAATATGTTTTATTTCGAATTTTTATTACTTCTCTTGCAGTCTTTTTATTTCCTTGTTTCTTTTCCTCACTGGGCTATTATTCCCTGTTGGACCTTTGGGCTTATAGCATCTTGCTTTTCCAACTAGGGTTGTGTATATATATATATATATATATATAGGTTCATAGATGTTATTATTATTAATGCTAGTTAAGCTACAACCCTAATTGCAAAAGGAAGATGCTATAAGTCCAAGGGCTCCAACAAGGAAAAATAGCCCAGTGAGGAAAGGAAATATGGAAATGAATAAATGATAGGAGAAGTAAGGAACAATTAAAATAAAATAGTTGAAAAACAGCAACAACATTAAATGAGATATTTCATATATAAGCTACAAAAAGACTTGTGTCAGTCTGTTCAACATAAAAGCATTTGCTGCAAGTTTGAAATTTTGAAGTTCCATAAAGTTATAATAAAGAGAGAGAGAGAGAGAGAGAGAGAGAGAGAGAGAGAGAAAGTATTTATAGACTTTTCATAGACCTTGGTCTTAACAGCGGCTGAAGTATTTATAGACCTTTTATAGACCTCGGTCTTAACAGCGGCTGAAGTATTTATAGACCTTGGTCTTAACAGCGGCTGAAGTATTTACAGACATTTTATAGACCTTGGTCTTAACAGCGGCTGAAGTATTTACAGACCTTTTATAGACCCTGGTCTTAACAGCGGCTGAAGTATTTATAGACTTTTTATAGACCTTGGTCTTAACAGCAGCTGAAGTATTTATAGACTTTTATAGACCTTGGTCTTAACAGCAGCTGAAGTATTTACAGACATTTTATAGACCTTGGTCTTAACAGCGGCTGAAGTATTTACAGACCTTTTATAGACCCTGGTCTTAACAGCGGCTGAAGTATTTATAGACTTTTTATAGACCTTGGTCTTAACAACGGCTGAAATATTTATAGACTTTTATAGACCTTGGTCTTAACAACCCAACTACAGCAGGTTTGCCTCCATCGTCAATGAGTACACTCCGGAAATAGAATTATTATCCACAAGAATTCTCAAGAAAACCCAGCTCAAAACAAGACTGCGAAGACATTATTCGATAGATAACATTATTTATGTCTTTCTTATTATGTATTGTGATGTGTTTTTTATCATGAGAGTGAAAGGAAGCCATCTGTGTTTGATAAGAAGAACATCCTCTTTCTCTATCTCTTTTGTGTATTGTGTACAGCATAAGCATACATTTTTATTCATAGTTACCTCATCACCACAAGCACATATATGTTTATTACTGTGCATAAATATAAATGTATATTTATATATGCATATATATGAGACAGTATATGATTGTGTATATTTAATGAGCTATCAAAGCTAATGAGGTTTACAGAATAGCAAAGGAGTTTTTGATGGGACATTGATGGGGTCCCCGAACAATAATAACAAGAAGTACCCTTTGCTACGTGGCCAGGGACCTCTCATCAAAGTTCCTACTCCATCTTTATTGGACATTGCACAGGCGTCATTTTACATCTCAAGAGAGAGAGAGAGAGAGAGAGAGAGAGAGAGAGAGAGAATTTGGGATGTCTCAAAGACGTTTAGTCATCCGCGGAGACTCCATTTGCTCTTTGGTAGAGCGATTAAGTTTAAGCGTTTAAAGAGTTTCTTATGATCTTGTCTAACTTATTCTTGAGAGAGAGAGAGAGAGAGATGAGAGAGAGAAGAGAGAGAGATACAAGGATTTTGGATGTCTCAAAGACGTTTTAGTCCATCCGCGGAGACTCCATTTGCTCTTGGTAGAGCGATTAAGTTTAAGCACTTGAAGAGTTCTTATGATCTTGTCTAACTTATTCTTGAGAGAGAGAGAGAGAGAGAGAGAGAGAGAGAGAGAGAGAAAAAAAAATTTTGGATGTCTCAAATGACTCCATTGGCTCTTTGGTAGAGCGATTGAGTTTAAGCATTTAAAGAGTTCTTATGATCTTGTCTTACTAGAGAGAGAGAGAGAGAGAGAGAGAGAAGAGAGAGAGGGAGAGAGAACTTGCACAGGAAGTACCAGAGTGGCCCACTGAATTGGTAGATCAAGGGAGACATTGCTGACAAAATGAAGAAGGAAATGTATGATGAATTTTGGTATGGATGAAGAGAAAACTGACACAGGACAGAATTCACTGATTGAACTATGTAGTAGGTATATGATAAGCAGCTCTTCTAGGAGAAGGACACTCCAAAATCAAGCCATTGTTTTGTAGTCTTGGGTAGTGCCATAGCCTCTATTCCATAGTCTTCCACTGTCTTGGGTTAGAGTTCTCTTGTTTGAGGGTGCACTTGAGTACATTATTCTATCTAATTTTTCTTCCTCTTGTTTTGTTTAAGTTTTTATAGTTTATATAGAAATATTTATGTTTATGTTGTTACTGTTCTTAAAATATTTTATTTTTCCTTGCTTCCTTTCCTCACTGAGCTCTTTTCCATGTTGGGGCCCCTGGGCTTATATCATCCTGCTTTCCCCAACTAGGGTTGTAGCTTAGCCATTATTAATAATAATAATAATCATAATAATAATAATAGTAATAATAATAATATCCTCTTTTTTATGTTGGGGCCCCTGGGCCTTATAGCCTCCTGATTTCCCAACTATGGTTGTAGCTTAGCAAGTAATAATAATAATAATAATAATAATATTAATAATAATAATAATAATATGTTTTTAGTTGCATTCCTTAATACCTTTAGAAACTTGTATTATTTTCTCACCTTTTTCATTTCAGTGTTGACGTTGTTGCTGGTGTTGGGCGCGGTGACCTGTTCTCCGGTACCCAGCAGTTTCCCTCCTCTCTCTGACAGCGCCCATATCGAAGTAACGCATGAAATCCGCCATGTAACGTACGAAGTAAGCGAAGAAGTCAATGAAGCAACCGCATCGTCACACATCATCCCCTCCGACGTACCACCTGAGGAGGACCCTCCTATTCCTACAGTTACCACTCCTCACACAGCCCCGGAAGAACATCCCCCTCAGGATGACACCGTCGCAGAAACAGAGTCCGAGAGTGAAATCTCTGAGGAAACAGCACCAGAAGAGATCAGCGTTGGCGAGGAGGCGAATACTGAGGAGGAGGAGGAGGCCGAGGTAACACAGGAGGAAATAGAAGAGCCTGTTGACAGTGAAATTAATTTAGAACATAGTGAATTGGTACCTGAAAACAGCCAACAAGAAGATGGTGGCGAGCTGATAGTAGAAGAAACTGATGCAACTGTCGTAGCCCCATCAGAAAACCCAACAGATGGCACTCATGCAGAACAGGTCTCTCAAGAAGAAAATGTAGAATTAGCTGAATCTGAACCTATCGTACCAGTCGAACCAGAAGTTACAGATCCAGTTGAACCTGAACCTACAAGCCATGTTGAACCTGAACCTACAAGCCATGTTGAGCCTGAACCTACAAGTCCAGTTGAACCTGAACCTACAAATGCAGTTGAACCTGAACCTACAAATGCAGCTGAACCTGAACCGACAAGTTTAGTTGAACCGGAAGCTACAAACCCAGTTGAACCTGAACCTGAACCTACAAGTCTAGTTGAACCTGAACCTTCTAGTCCAGTGGAACCTGAACCTTCAAGCTTAGTTGAAAGTGCATCATTTGTGGCCGAACTTTCAGACTATGCTGAGCTGGATTCTACGAGCCACGTTGAAGCCGAACCTACTAGCCAGGATGAAGCTGACCCTACAAGTCAGAGCGAAGACGAACTTACCAGTCTGGTCGAAGGAGAACCTCTAAGCGAAATTGTAGATGAAGCCACAGTTCCATTGGATGATGAACTCGTAAGTTTAGATGAAGCAGAACCTACAAGTTCAGATGATTCAGAACCTACAAGTTTAGCTGAAGCCGAACCTACAAGTTCAGATGAATCAGAACCTACAAGTTCAGCTGACGTAGAACCTACAAGTTTAGATGAATCAGAACCTACAAGTTTAGTTGAAGCGGAACCTACAAGTTCAGATGAATCAGAACCTACAAGTTCAGATGAATCAGAACCTACAAGTTCAGTTGACGTAGAACCTACAAGTTCAGATGAATCCGAACCTACAAGTTCAGTTGACGTAGAACCTACAAGTTCAGATGAATCAGAACCTACAAGTTCAGATGAATCAGAACCTACAAGTTTAGCTGAAGCAGAACCTACAAGTTCAGATGAATCCGAACCTACAAGTCAAGTTGACGTAGAACCTACAAGTTCAGATGAATCCGAACCTACAAGTTCAGTTGACGTAGAACCTACAACTTCAGATGAATCAGAACCTACAAGTCAAGTTGACGTAGAACCTACAACTTCAGATGAATCAGAACCTACAAGTTCAGTTGACGTAGAACCTACAAGTTCAGATGAATCCGAACCTACAAGTTCAGTTGACGTAGAACCTACAAGTTTAGTTGAATCAGAACCTACAAGTTTGGTTGAAGTAGAACCTACAAGTTCAGTGGAAGATGAAAATGCAAGCCAGGATGAATCAGAACCTACAAGTTCAGTTGACGTAGAACCTACAACTTCAGATGAATCAGAACCTACAAGTTTCGTTGAAACAGAACCTACAAGTTCAGATGAATCAGAACCTACAAGTTTAGTTGAAACAGAACCTACAAGTTCAGCTGAATCCGAACCTACAAGTTTAGTTGAAGCGGAACCTACAAGTTCAGATGAATCAGAACCTACAAGTTCAGTGGAAGATGAAAATGCAAGCCAGGATGAAGAAGCAGCTACAGATGTTTCAGAAGATGGGGATTCTGATGTACCTATCAGTGAAGATCATGTTTTTACTGGTGAAGTTTTTGAAGAAGTCCCCTCTCAGCATTCACAGGAGTCAGCGGATGGTTCGGAGTTCTTGGAAACCGTAAAGAGATCAGACGACGCTGTTCTGCCAGTTCACGAGGAGGCCTCACAAGAGAGTTCCAATGAAGATGCCGTGGCCCCGAAGGTTGAAATCACACGAGAATCTCGAGTGTATATTGATTATGGAGAGCCTCATGAGGAAAAAATTGTACCCAAACAACACGATAGTCATAAAAAAGAAGAATCAAAGCCAGTCAACAGTGGCTTGGAAAGTATGAGCATGACTTCTCCCACTCCAGAATCTCTTCCTGATGATGTTCTTGATGTTGATGACTTAGAAGACGAAGGTCTTTCTGAAGAGTACCCAGAATATCCAGAAGAAGCCGTCCTTCCCGATCTTCCAGAGTTGGATTCACGGGAAGACAATTCCACCCTGCCAACTGATGCTGAAGAACCTGATGTTGTCCCAGATGTTGTTATCAATCCTCCTACTTCAAGCGTCGCCCCATTACCGAGTGAAGAGTTCACAGACAGCTACAGTGACCCTCTAGAAGAATCTGGAAATCTCCCAGATTTTGACGTAACTCACGAACAACTACCGTCTAAAACTTATCCTGTTCCTGAAGAGACCCAGCTCATTCCTGAAAAGACACAAGATCATACGTAAGTATACATTAATTAGAATATAATTAGCTTAGAAGCCCCATAAAGTTGTAAAATTCAGATTGTAGAAGCAGAAGTATGATTATTATTTTTTAAATTATTCTCTAGATAATCAATGTTGATTTTAATCAATTATTAGATCTGAAAGTAGATGACTCTTTCTAAAGAATTTAAGGTCATCATTTGTTAAGCTAAACAAATCACAAATTGAGCTAAGAACTGGGATGCTGTATATAATTTGGCCCACAAGCACACAATTATGTACTGTACCGTGAATTAAATACCCTATATTTCAAAATCTCTTGTTGAAGTGCTTAAATTTCTGTCTTTTATGAGAAGAAATATCTATTAATTATTATGGCGACCTGGGAAGGTCGCTTGAGCCATCAATCTAGGGCATGCTGGGAAACAAGAGTGGTCAGTTTCGCGCACGTGGGGAGGTGGGTTGGGAGGATATAGGCCTGTTGGGGGGGAAACTGGTCGTAGATCGGCACTCTAGGGGTTATTCTATACATTGGTTAGTGGTAAGTATGTTAGGAAAAATACAATCTTCTTAGAAATTGTCATTTTTTTTAAGACAATTATTTATTTACAGAGGGGAATTGACTGAAGGAGATTCCAGTGACCTAGCAGCGGGTGACCATAAGTTGGAAGTAGATTCTGGTATTCCACGAGTCTTACTACCACAGCAGGAACAGATAAGCGCAGCTGCCCCATCAGCGCTCACACCAGGGTGTATTGTAGCTATCGTCTTCGGTGTCCTCATCTCTTTAGTTGTTATTCTTGGTAAGATCATTTAAAAGAGGCGCGCGTGGTAGGTGTCGGTGGGGTAGTCCAACTGTGTTCGCTAGGGCCTGTCACGGCCCTCCCCTTTGATGAAGGGATTATCTAAATGGAAGACAGCCTGTGAATAGTGGTTTTCACACGCCCTTGTTGTATACACGACACCCACAAGGTGATCGCGCGAGGGTAGTAACCTCTGCATTCCATGCGTTTATCTTTCTCTAGTATATTTGGAAGATTTATATTAGAAAAGTGTAAAGAAGGACCCTTTTCACCGGGCGTCACAGGCCTCTTCCCAGAAATAGATTTTTCCTTCGTCAAAATCCCTTTTATGATTATGTTCATTTCAGTATCAAGCCATTCTGACATTTCAATTTACATATTTCTAGAATACTTTGCTTATAATGAAACAAAAAACTTTTTTGTAAAGCTTACAAAGTGTAATTCATTATTAATAAGGGTTGATTATGAATTAAGAAATACAAAAGAATCCTTTTCCAACAGGTGTCGGTGGGTTTATGATTTGGCAACGCCGCATGCAAAACCGTCCCAAAGTCCTGGGCAGTGACCACGGCTATGCAGGCTCTGACTCTGGTGGCTACATTGATGACCAGGTTCGCGTCTCCTATGTCAACTCACAGACTGACACTCCTAAGGTACAGTCACTAGCAACACCTTGGGGCTCTTGATCACTCTTCAGGAGATTTTATAGACTTGAGATCACAGATCTAAATAGAAAATCTCTTCTGTTTGGTATTTGGCTGAGTTCATTGAATTACTTCACAGTACTATCAATGAATCAACCTAATAACTGAGCATTAGAATTAGAGAGGTCAAAAGTGAGCACAGTCTATGGATCTCGTTCTGTTGTGGGCCCCAAGAAGCCATAGATGGCTTGTTGCTACACATTCAGTAAAATATTTTGGCACCTGTGGTTCCCCTTAACACTTTCAACACGGTTTTGCCAAAAAATCCACAAGCACTCACACTAACACATTGCATGATTGGATGTTGTAGTATATTAGTTGATTTCTTAGTTTCATAAATCATTTAAGAATTATAGAAGTGTGCATGTGGTAGTAAACACATACATGAAGGAAAGAATGCTTAGCAGATCCATGGCAATCACTTGTTTCGAGTTGTCTTTAGATTTCTATAATAAACGTGCTTCCTTTCATTTTGAATTGTGTCTGCCATTGCTCTGCTGTGAGGATAACAGGCTTCATTTAAAAGCATTGACTTTACGTACTACATTAGTCAAAATGTCTGTGTATCTAGAAAGCTTCCTGTAGTACAGTATTGCTGCTTTGCATCATTCTATTTTTTTTTACAGATATCGCAGCAGTTTTTTTTTTTATTTACTTTCAGTGATACGTCATTTAGGAAGCAGTGCAGCGACTCATTTAAAATATCTGTTCATTTGCATGACGAGAGTTAGTTTAATCTGATATTTACTTTGTTTTTTAGAATTTTCTTCCCTTTTGTTTAGGATTTCTTTCATTTAAAACATATATGTGTAAGATTTTCTTTCCTTGTACTCATATAAAGGGTAATGTATCGCAGGGACCTACCGGACAGCAGGTTTTCATTCGACTCAAGAACCTGAAGCCTTCAATGCCTGCTAGTGCAGCAGGGATGCTGAAGTCTTTGCCCAACATGCCCAAGATATCGCCAATGAATATGCCCAATTTTAACCAGTTCATCACTAAGCGTGAGTGGGAAGAGGCTGTTTCCCCTCATCCCACATGTAGCAATATATTCCCTACCTCATCCTTCTTGACATAAGTCCAAAGTAACATCTTGCTATGTCAGCCCCACTTATGTTTAATATCGGTCCATCCAGCTCTTTAGAATTTCGTAGGCTACAAGAAAAAACTCCCGTTTTTATGGTACTTGACTAGCTTTTAGGCGAAGGCCATTTATAGACGTTGCGTATGTGGTGCTTTATGTTCTGTACTGTACCTCTTGCAGACACAATTCAAATTATGTCATGTAATGTAGCTGTATGTACAGTAGTTACTTTACTTTAATGATTGATATCATGTACAGTATACAGTATTAGTGAAGCCTGTATGAGTAGAGGGAATAGATTATTAATTTAGTGATTTGGTGGTAAATTTTTATCATGCCTAGTAATTTCATAGGTGTCTACCCTTAAACTAAATTATTAGTAACAGTATTGATTAATATTTGACTCGCATACAGGTGGTTATTGCAAAACAAAAAAGGTTTTCACTATGGAAACATTAGAATTATATAGTTACCTTACCAGTAACCAGAAATCATTTGACCAGTTGCACGTACTGGAAAAATCAGTATATTACTACTATTACTTGCTAAGCTACAACCCTAGTTGGAAAAGCAGGATGGTATAAGCCGAGGGGCCCCAACAAGGAGAATAGCCCAGTGAGGAAAGGAAACAAGGAAAAAAATATTTTGAGAATAGTAACATCAAAATAAATACTGTAATTCTTATATAAACTATGAAAACTAAATAAAACAAGAGGAAGAGAAATTAGAATAGTGTCCCTGAGTGTACCCTCAAACAAGAGAACTCTAACACAAGACAGTGGAAGACCATGGTACAGAGGCTATGACACCACCCAAGACTAGAGAACAATGGTTTGATTTTGGAGTGTCCTTCTCCTAGAAGAGCTGCTTGCCATAGCTAAAGAGTCTCTTGTACCCTTACCAAGAGGGAAGTAGCCACTGAAAAATTACAGTGCAGTAGTTAACCCCTTGAGAGAAGAATTGTTTGGTAATGTCAGTGTTGTCAGTTGTATGAGGACAGAGGAGAATCTATAAAGAATATGCCAAACTATTTGGTATATGTGTAGGCAAAGGGAAAGTGAACCATAATCAGAGAGAAGAATCCAATGTACAGGTAGTACTGTCTGGCCAGTCAAAAGACCCTATAATTCTCTAGCAGTAGTATCTCAACAGGTGGCTGGTATATGTATATGTACGGTATTTGTTGGGATGCTCTATAGAAATTACATATAGATTTCTGGCTGTAAACGATTGAAACTTTGTTGTTTTTGTGATTAGATCGCATAATTGCAGTCTTCTCCTTTTACTTATATGTGTGAAGCTGTTTACCTGTCACATTCTGTGCAGGTTAAACCACAAATTGGTCAAGCATAGAAAATCAAGTCGTCTTAAGACTCGTTTTGAATACATAAGTCGAGTTAATCTTTATCCATTTGCTTTTATCCCTTTTTACTTTATCCATTTGGCAATCCTGTACAGTTCATTGTTTTAGGTAACTAAGTAATTAAACTGTAGTTACAAAATTAATGTGCAGTACTGTAGTTTCTAAGTTTCTCAACTGTTGTAAATATTTTGCCTTATGATGACTTACTATATCTTGATTTTTATTTTTATCTTTGAAAACTATTAGTTTTCTGGTGCATAAAGGAAACTTAAATGTCTTCCAACCATATTGTATATATATATATATATATATATATATATATATATATATATATATATATATAGGCCTATATATTGAATTGTGCACATGCTTTATAAAGATTATACATTTTCTTTGATAATGTAATGTTGCTTTGTAATGATTTTCCCATAGTCATATTAAAAATCGAAATATTGAATAGCTTGGCATTTTTATCACTTAAGTTACAACTCGCAAACGTAAAAATTCTTTGGTTAAGGTTCTAATGCTTATGATTCTGTGATTGCAGTGAGCGAATACATATTCATTTACACCTAAATCTCCCAGGATAATTGCAGCGATGTAAGTAAACACAACAAAAACTGACTTGAACACCATAGACATAAGAGAGCTTCGTTGCTTTTGGCTTTCTTAGACGGTATGAAAATTATCTTTAAGCCGAATGAGTGCACCCAACGTATTACGTATTACTTTGTCAGTACATGCACAGTATTGCCCCCTCTTATCTTAACATAGAAATATGATAAAAAGCACAATTGTTTGTTGTAAAAAGATTGTCTTTAAGCAAATAAAAAAATTGGATTTAGACCAGATGCAGCAACAATTGTTGAAAAACACTGGAAGCTGATGAAAAAAAAAAATATGGTTACTAAGCAATCTTTATTATATGGTAGTCTGTAGAACAACAGAAGATGAGTTACTAAACTTTAAGTTGTAAACATATATCTGTGTATAATGTATATACCAAATTATCTTCAAATATATTAATAAGTATTTTTAACATCTTAAACAAGAAAAATTTAAAACTAGAATCATGTTCTTTGTTTATAGTAGGAATTATCGCATGTATTTCTTAAGAAATACCGTATCCTTCATTTTTTTCCCTGCCATATCATTCCATAATCAATTTTTTTATGCCATCCTCTTTTCAGTTTATGTGGTTTACAAATTTGTCATAGAAATGTGCAGAAAACACAACTATGATGCTACTGATGTTTATGCTCTCATTGCATACTTTTGTTGTTCATCAGTGTCCTTATTTCTTCTTGTTAATAATGAGAATCTTTTGTCTTCTGCAGGGGAGTCCGGAGGACCTAATCAGCTTGGACAATGATTCCTTTTTAAACAGCCTCGAATCTATGACCATTCAGAATTTGTGGACAGACAACATACGGCATACCAAGTTGTAGCCAAAGCTGTGTGACTGAAGTGTATTCTTCACTAGTAATAACAGTAGTTGCTGACTGTAGAAAAAAAAAAGACTGAACAAAACAAAGAGAAAGTAAACAGTGATGGTTTTGGGTGTTACCATATCCAGACATAATAAACTTCGTGGTGCACACGCGTGTGTCGACAGAGACTATTGCTATGATGTCCTGAGAAGCATGTTCATTTGTATTGTTAAGTGTCCTACCAGTATTTTCAGCAAAAAGGAAAATAGAAGTATATTGCAAGTGATGCAAATGTCAATAATGAATTTTGAATATGATTATTCTGATGTATCCTTTTTAATTGTTGAGATTACTGTATTTTTCTTTTGTAAATCTGCAATAGTTTACATGTTTGGATTGCCACGGAAAGTTTTAAATTTGACATTCCAGATGTTGAAAGAACAAGGTAAAAGTAATTACAGTAGTGCAGCATATACAGTTTATGTATATACAATTTTGACGATCTAAATTCTTCTGAAAAGGTAATGCTTACGAGCAGTTTAGGCAAATGTAAGGAGAGAAAAATTATTTCATGGAAGTGACAACTCGAAGGTGAAATGGTTTGCTAAGGGCATTTAAGAAAAAAGACAGCCCAGTGTGTAAGTGATGTAATGTTCAGTGTTAGAATTTTCACTCTCCAAATTTCGTTGTAAATCTGAACAAGTAGCTCAGAAAAAAACTTTGCTTTTGTTGTTAACCACTTCACTTGCCCTCTGTCTTCCAGGGGTCAGGAATAGACTATTCTAGGTGTATACTAGTGGTTCCCAAACTGTGGTCTTTGTACTCCTGGTGGTCCAGTTGAAGGCCCTGGCGGGTCCGCAACAAATGTGTCTAGCACTATATAACACCAAGGCCCGCATTGAATACTGTGCAGGAATCATCAAACCCATCCATTACCTTTGACATAATATCTTGATTTTGAGTGTCTGAGGTCCTTGACTGAAATCATATCTGGGGGTCCTTGGCATGATCAAGTTTGGGAGCCACTGGTGTAAACAATGGCTTATGTTGATTAGAAATCTGCCCTCTTGAATAGAGAATCATTTATATAAAGAACTTATTAAAACATTACTAAACATCAAAGTACACAACGTCGATCATACCTGTATACAGTTTAATGTCATGTTTTACTTTCCTGTATCAAATAATATTTGAGTCTGCATTTAAATAGGATATTTGCATAACAGCAACTTTCTTGGAATTCTTTTGCTATCAAACGGTTGCCAAATCTTTAAGAATAAATTTCTGCAGCTTTTCTGCACCAGTGAAAGTCTGATGTTTGGCTAGAGAGATTGTGATACATATAGAGATATCAGACAAAGCTGTTTTCTAATGTGAAAGCTTTTTATTTGCACTTTTGCTTCTTTCCTATTTTAGGTATGGTCATACTTTTAATTTCCTATTCAAATATCTTGGTTTTTTTGCTGCTTTTTGTTACTATTTATTGTTAAAATTTTGTGTCAAAATTTTGGTATTTAGCTTTTTTACTTTTATGTGCATCAATTTTTATCAAATTTAATTTCGTCAATTGCGTTATGTGCTAGTTATTCTGTCAGAATTGGTCTTGAGATCTATTTTTATATTATTTTTCTCTCTCTCCTATTCTGGAAGTTTAGGCGATAAGATTGAGTGAATGTATGTAGTACATAGGAACCGATAAGTACCTACCTAAATTATAATGGAGAATGAAGAATGATCAATTAATCTATATTAAGTATTATTTATAAAAGATAAAAAGTCAATAAAAACCAAAATTACTCTTCCAGATAAAAGTACAGTATTCATAACATAGAATATTAAGTACAGTAGTCTTGTTATCTAGAATATAACTTGTCCAGTGGAGGGGAAACAATTGTGATTTGTGAAAGGGGAATGTTTGAATACCTTTGTAAATCTGTGTTGTGAAATATTTTGCCCAAGAATGTACAGTAGTTTCCAGTAAATGCTACTCAATGGTATACAGAGCCAGGCTATACTGTACCTATTTTGGGTGCACCTCACATATTTCAGGAAAACTCATGGTACTAAAACTGCCAGCGCAAGGTTAGTCGGTTAGTCAGAGTTGTCAGACTTACGCTGTGTGGTAATATACAGTTTCTTATTGGTAGAGATCTTTATACAATACAGTCTATACACAGTAATATATATATATGAAGAATTTATAAATAGATATCAGATGTACAGTTTTAACGAAGTTCAACTCCCTCGTGTTAGCTGTAGCTGCTGTCGCTGTATATAAACAATGCCTATTATTTTGGATGAAATGTTATAACCTTTGTATACAGGAATGTATGTGCTTCTGTAATTATTGTGATTTTTTAAAAATTACAGCCTCACTGAGAGGACATTTGGGATGTTAACAGTACCCCTCTAATCATTGAGCTAGGACACCAAGTACTGTTTTTTTTTTTTAAGAATAGTATCAGGTATTTTAAAACTTCTTGCCATTCCAATAGGTAATAAATGATTACCTTTTTTTAATTCAAACTTAATCTTAGGACATTTTTATCGCTAAAAAAAGGTTTCGTTTAATTTGTCAGTCTGTTTAGTGTGAATCATTTTGTTTAAGGCAGATATCAATTGATTAGATATTGTGCCCTTTCAAATCTTCCAGAAAATCATAATTGTGAATCTTATCTGTTTACAAATATTGTGTGGGACATTGGTATGAACTGGATACAAAACAAAAGTTGATTTCATTGAAGCCCATCATATTTGAAGATAAACTGTCTTCTGTGACATATTTTGTATATCAACCATATATTTTAATATCAGGGGCAGTATTTATTTCATTTCCATTTTATTTATTTCTTTAAGCATTCATAATATTATAGTCAGCCTCTATCATCCTTTTTTTCCGCTACCCATAATCCCACACCACCCAAGAAATGTTAGGACCATTCTCGACCAAATCTATAAATGATCTGGATTCACTGTAATGACTGATATTGAATAATTAATTTGTATGACTTATTGATTTACTTTGTACTGATTGAAATTTGTCGCAAGCATGTTTTCATGAGTAAAGTACTTAGCTTTCTGAATTATATTCTTCAGTTATTATGCAACTGTTACCCAGGGAGTGATATATGCTATGAGAGAATACATTAAAATCTCGTGTCGATGTAGAGTTTATGCAACGTAAAGATATTTCTGAACAGCGCTGTCCCTCATATCTGTCCTTCTACTTTGGATTCAGAGCTTTTAATAAAGATTTGTAGATGCCATGGTCCTGACTGTTGTTGCTGCTGCTACTAACCCGGACTTATCCCACTCAAAAGAAGAACTTGCTTCACTTCGGTGAGTACAAAAACCCCTGGGCTTCGACATGTGATATTTACCCGATCCGATTCCATCGTGTGACATCTCGAAATTTAAGAGACCTTTTCATGTGTATCATATTCATTCTTTTCATCTTCATCATCATCTCTCATGAATTATAGTATTTCAGTGATAGTTTTATTCATTATCTTCATATCCATCCATTTCCAAAGACAAAGTAATTATATGTAAAATATGTGTATGAATATATATACATACAGTATATTTATACCTGTATATGATATGTCTGTGTACAGTGTTTAAAATTGTATACTTACCACAGCAAAAAATGCCCATTTATGTCTAATTGGGATTTGATTGCTCTAATTATATATACACATGAATTAAAGATCGATTATGCAGACAAATAATCAAATTAAGTCCCTGGAAATGATTCATTAATATTCTTTTATGTGTAAACTGTTTTAGGATAATCATGAAGGGAAAAATGTTAGCGTTGCGTTCATGTATTAGTGAGGTACTGAAAAGAATTTATTGTTGTATACACATTGCTATAACATGATTTGGTACCTATATGAAGTTCCTTTGTCACAATGTAGATGGAAGTATTCGATACTGTATTTCTACTGTATATCCTGTTTTCGATGTTAAAACAATGTCCATTTTCAGACCAAAGATGTATAGTTTAGAAATGAAATTGAAAATAAAATATTTGGCCTCATGGGCATTATGCTGTATACCTAGTTTTATTCATCCTTTCTTTTATAGAAGCTGTGAGGTATTATATAGTAGCTATTACTTGAATCAAAGGTTACAAATGCCTTAAAGAAGTACAGTTAATCATCATATACATTATCAGTTGTCCACAGTAAGTGTAGTAATAGTAAATGGTACATTTTGTCTTGTCTCTAAAATTACATATTATGTTGTTACCTAAATGTAAAACAAGGACAACCTCCAGTAATACTCATTCTATCATTTGAACAACTTCATAAAACAAGTGTACGTTTCTTGTGACAGTGACTATTGAGATTGTTTGTTAATGTTGGGTTCTAGAAAATAATTTCTCAAGAACCCAAGCAAGTCAATGCACTATCTATTAGCACTGTTTTTTTTTTTTTTTAATGTGGTTTGCCCATACAGTATTGTATTGGTGGAAGAAAACAATGTCTAACTACAAAAAATTAGTTACTGTAGATGGGAATTTTCACTTGGTTGAGGTTGTATGTTACTTTTAAGTGTAATATACTCACCAAAGCAGATACGGATATTCCTTCTATAAGGCTTTGCTGGATAAATTCTGAACAATAACTGTACATAGCATTGGTAACCCTAAAGTTTTCAAAGCAAACAATTTTTACCATCAACTTTGATTTTGGCTTGGATTTTATATTTCAATACTTTATGGATATTACAACATTTGCTTTCTGGATCAGTACTGGACTTTTAGTCTTTTAATGTCTTTAGCAAGTAAATGACTGGTCTGAGTTAAAAGACCCTATATATATATATCCAAAGTGTCAGTCCTTGCCCCTCTTGTTACTATTAGTATTTTCTTTAACAAGTACTGTTTTTGCATTATTAGTTTAATTATTATTATTGTCATTATTATTACTAGCTAGGCTACAACCCAGGTTGGAAAAGTAGGAGGCTATAAGCCCAAGGGCTAAAACAGGGAAAATAGTCAAGTGAGGAAAGGAAATAAGGAAACAACTGTGCTTTAGTGTACCTTCAAGCAAGATAACTCTAATCCTAGACAGTGGAAGACTACGGCACTACTAAAGACTAGAGCATTTGTGAAATAGTGGATAACACAGGTAAGCCATCATGAATGAATACAGCACATTACATGTATTTAGTCGATACTGAACGCACTGTACTGCTTGAGTTTAAGGATAGATCAATTGAAAATGAGCATCCTACGCTGGAGACCACAGTTTTCCTTTTGAATTCATAACTGAAGTGAGACTTATGCTAACTTGTTCAACATAAAAGCATTGGCAATAAGTTTGAAGCTCTAAAGATCCACCGATACAGCTGCCAGTTAGGAAGATCATTCCGCAATCTGGTTACAGTTGGAATCAAACTTCTGGAAAGTAATGTAGTATTAACCTTATAATGGAGAAGGCAATACTGTTAGAATTAACTGTATAGCTATTACTACATACAGGATGGCACAGTCTGGGGCTCTCTGAATACAAAGGATAGTCGGAATTATTAAAAATTCCCATGCCAGAGGAATGAAGAACAGACTGAATGGCATACTACATATTAATGTCCAGATCAGGGATAAGGAATTTAATTATTATTATTAATTGCTAAGCTACAACCCTAGTTGGAAAAGCAGGGTGTTATAAGCCCAGGGACTCCAACAGGGAAAATATCCTAGTGAGGAATGGAAACAAGGAAAAATAAAATATCAGAGACTTCAATTAATTACAGTCTTTATTATTGGTATTCATTATAACAGATATTTTTACTTATTAACTGAATTGGCTACTGAATTACCTATTCATTACTCCACATGTAGTTTATTTATTTCCTTTCCTCGCTGGGCTATTTTCCCCGTTGGAGTCCTTGGGCTTGTTGCATCCTGTTTTCCAACTATGATTATAGCTTAGCAAATAATAAAAATAATAATAATAATAATATTAATAATAACTACTATAAGCTTTTAAGATTATTTAATACTACGATCAATATGACTCACTTCCGGGTTTCAGGTTAAACATTTCCTAGAAGAACGCTGTAATTCGTTTATTAGAATAACTAACTTTTTTATTTCTATATCCGTATTTTTTATAGAAAAATGGGATAAAACAAAATAGTTTCAAACTGATATTATTTATTTTTATCCAAACTACCCAATAACAACCCCTTGAGATTTTGATACAACTGACTTTTGTTTACCACGCTTCGTACGGGATCACTATTCAACAGTTACATCTTTAGTTTTATGAGTGAAATCATGTTTATTTCAAAGTAAACACCTTAAGTATTATATATCTAAAGTAAATATTCTTGTTTTTATTGTTTTTTATATTTTTGTTAATTGTTATTTATTATCACACAAACTACCCAATAACAACCCTTGACAGTTTTATACAGCTGACTATTGTTTACCACACTTCGTACGGGATCACTATTCAACACTTTCATCATTAGTTTTATGTGTGAAATCATGTTTATTTCAAAGGAAACACCTTAAGGATTATCAATCTAAAGTAAATATACTTGTTTTTAATGTTTATCTTTATATTTTTCTTAATTATTACATTTACTATAGATGACCATATTAGGAAACACGAGATACTATAACCCGCCTGACGCCTGTTGCAATACATGAGGCAATTGCCTTATCGTATCATAGGGATTATAGCTGTGATTCACAACAGGTAGAAGATGGCCTTTTAAGGCTTTTATCAAACTGACTGTCTGTATTGACCTGTGCAGTTTAAAGTTATTGGTTCCTGACGCTCAGGGGGTAAGTTTCGAAGTTCTCGGTTATTGTTGGGCTAATGCTACCGGCATTGTAGGCTAAAGTTACAGATTTGCGTTTACGTATTACGGTTAATCTTGGCTATATTGAAGATTATTTTTATCTATTGGTGTGTATTCTGCTTTTTAACAGAAGTTGGTGGGTAGAACAGTAAAGGTGAAGTGAGTGCTGGAGTCTACTTTAGAGTGTTGATGTGTGCTTTATCAAGCATTTCAGTACCTCTGAAAATTGCTGAAGGGGTATGTAAGATGACAGCCACACGCCACAACGGAGCCTTTGTATATCAGCGGCCAGTTCGGTTTCATTGTAGTGTATTACAGGGCGATGTAACCTAGGAAAACAACTTTTTCTTATAGAAAAAATTACGCTCTCCGAAAATGACACTCGTTCCCGTCGCAAATGAATAGTTTCAGAAATATATATACATCTATATCCTCCGATAATGGAGGACCCCCAGTGGGAACTCGGGGTTTTGGGTGGGGAAAACATACTGGGGAATCGATATATAAACGTAAAACAAGCCTTTTCTTCTCTATACATTACCTTCTTGAAATTATTATAACCGGAGGAAAATACAAAACAGTATATCTGGATAAACTTTGGTGGCGCCGTTGCAAAGATTGTCATGAAAAAATACAGTAAACAGTGCTGCCAATGTCCGATGTAGATCAAATGTTATTTTGTGACCTGTCATACTACTAGGCTAGGTTAGGTGTGTTTGTTAGGTTCTGTGCCCTTTTTGTACTTTTTATATATTGGGTAAAACTTATATGGAGAAATTATTTAAAATTCGTATAGAAATATCTATCATTGCTATCGTTAGTAATGTCAGCGTGCCGTTGGTAACTCTGTGTACCATACGTCAACGTTGGTAACTGTGCATTATTGGTAGCAAATGTTATCGTTCGCAGTACATTCGTAAGAGAAGTGACACCGTGCAACTTAAAGTTACCCGAATTGGTTGATCTGTTTGTTTCCGATTGAAATGAACAGCAAATTCGGTTAAATCACGTTATTTACTATAGGAAAACATATATTTTCTGTTCGAAATCTCACCATGTAATACAATAAAAAATTACCGCCAGTTCCTACCGCGTGAATGAAAAATGGACATTAGCTAACCTAAACTTTTCCCCCCCCCTAACCTAACCTACAAGCTCTGTCCTTATTTGCCTAATGGGGGTGCTAAGCCCCCTTGCGACCCCCCTTACACTGCCATATTCTAAGTTAACCACAATGATATATACAGGTGGCCGCTATCATACATACACCCCGACACAACTCCCTTAGGGTAGTTTGTAGCGCTACGGCCAAGCGTCCTAATTTGCTTATTATCGCTCCGACTGTTATCTTGTATAGAATGAAAACGTTTGGAAATGGTCTACGGATCTTAGATATGTGCTTAAACGCACACTTTTATGTTTTTTGCCGAAAACCCTAAATTACCTGAAAATTTGTGGCTCGAGTTCTTACTCCGGCCACAAATCTTCTCACTCCCATAGTAGGTAAGGGGGGGGTCCGGGGGGGCGAAGCCCCTCTTGGTAAGGATACGGCTTTTAGCATAGGTTAGGTGGGTTTTTTAAGTTAGCTTCTCCCGCCAAAATCGTTTTTAGAACGACGGCCACAGTTCAGAATATTCCAGTTTTCTACGAACTCGATTTTAGAATGACGGCCACAGTCCACCCCACTTTATAATATTCCCATTTTCTCTGAATGAAAATGGATCTGGCCGTCACCCTACAAAGGCTCCCTCCCTTAGTTACAACCAAATTGCTAATAATATGGCAGTCTAAAGGGGTCCGTTACCTATCCCATTTGGTAAGTAGGTTAGGTGGTGTTCTATGCACGCAGGAGGTCCTGTCTGCCGTTATTTAAAGGCTCCAGTTGTTTGGTGCTGGGGTAGTTAGATCCATATAGTTTTAAAATCCACGCACCAGCTATAGCCAAAACCTCGCAGCTCTTGCTTGTTAAGGGGAAAGATATCTCTTAATAGCACAGAGGCAAAGATATACCGTTTGACCAATGTCATCATTACTTCTGCTTCCTTGTCGTGTTGACTAATAAAATTCTGATGTTAAAGTAAAATTAAATTTTTTTAAAAGTAATCCGGGGGAAAGTAGTTTTTTGTTACAGTACAGGTTAAGCTAAGAATACAGTAGTCTAAGAGGCGATTAGAGTGGGGCGTAGATCCCCCGGTAGGTATGTGGGTAAGGATATGGCTCCTAGGTTAGGTTAGATAGTGTTCGTGTCGGTTTCTCATGTAAAATATTTTTCAGTCTGTCCCAATAAATTACATAGGCTCCAAACCAATCTTTGAAGGGTGTAAGTGCTGGTGAAAGGATCAAAGCCCCCACAGTGACCAATGATGTGGTATCCTTTAGTCCATTTCTTTTAGCGAGTCATATTTGCACCGACTCGCAGCGGTGCCCTTTTAGTTCGGAAGTTTCCTGATCGCTGATTGGTTGGACAAGATAATTTTAACCAATCAGCGACCAGGAAACTTTTCCGAGCTAAAAGGGCACCGTTGCGAGTCGGTGCAAATATGACTCGCTAAAAGAAATGGACCAACCAATCAGCGATCAGGAAACTTTCCGAGCTAAAAGGGCACCGTTGCGAGTCGATGCAAATATGACTCGCTAAAAGAAATGGACTACAGTTTAGATGAGGTGGGAACGTGAGCTTTGGATGTTTATTAGGTGGCTTACAGTTAAAGATTTATATAACAGACGTTACAATAAGCATTGAAAACCTGCTTTGATGTCTCTTGACTTTATAGATATGAGGTAAAGGGGTTGTTATTAGAAGTTAAAACTGGAATGGAAAATTGAATACTTGGTCAGCCAACTTAAGAACATCAAGGGCCCAAGACTAGCTCCACAATTTAATCGATAACCTATATAAGGCCTAGTTATTAATAATGGTGTCTGCTATCGTAAGCTAGGGCAGTGCTGTTGTGCTTGTGAATAATATAAGCGTACAAATAGATTTAGTGAATTTTTAGCTGGGATTAGGTAAGTACTATATTTGTGAACTGAAGATATGATTTTCATATGATTTTTAGTGTTTTGACTAACTCTGAACTTCACTTTTATTGTAATTAAATGGTTCTAGAAAGATAGGCCCCAATCCAAAGCTGATAATATATTTAGGATTGCAGTTGGAAATTGGGGGTTCTGAAAACTGAGGAAAAAAGTGAAATGCTGGGATGAATCATAACCTAACCTAGGGTGTAAGGTCCTTACTTGATTGGGGCAAACTTCAAATAGGATACCGTATCACTTTGAAAAACCTCGGTAAACCATCTAGTTAGTGAGACTATTCCTGCTTCCCTGAAGAACACAAGACGCTATATTCCAATTGTCACTCTGGCGCCTATCAACTACTCTTGCAATTTATTACTTAGAAATAAAATATTGTTTAGAAGTGGCCCACCTACTCCCATCTATTTGAGTTATGCTCCAGTTAAAATAGAATGAAGAAGATAGTGTATCATCACAGTACTCAGCTTACTGTCGAAATAAAAACACAGAATAAGATTGAAATATGCGTACTGTCAAAACAAAATAGACGGTAAAAAAAATTTGAATTGCCTTTTAATTTTTTGATATCTTAATTTCACTGAAGTACCTCCTATGGTTGACATATGACCACTGGCACCCTAAAACTATTTTGATAAATTTACATTTTTTATAGAACCACAGGTGTTCATAAGTACTGTAGAATTTCTTATTGATAGAACCACAGGTGTCCATAAGTACTGTAGAATTTCTTATTGATAGAACCACAGGTGTCCATAAGTACTGTAGAATTTCTTATTGATAGAACCACAGGTGTCCATAAGTACTGTAGAATTTCTTATTGATAGAACCACAGGTGTCCATAAGTACTGTAGAATTTCTTATTGATAGAACCACAGGTGTCCATAAGTACTGTAGAATTTCTTAAGAGGCGAAGTAATGATGTTGCCTCTAATCACTGTCACTGATATCAGAACTACGCAAAATATTTGAACTTTCAAATCATACAAGGTAGTCTATAAGCTATGCAATAAGATGAATTGGTGTCTGCGGGACCACCCGGTTGGTAGATATGGTTTTGGGAGCTTATTGTAAATGTCCTTGCTGGGCAGTCTGCAGGACGGGCGTTTGAGACCCTCTCAAGTGCTATAGTTTTAGTACATTAGTATCTACAACCTCACTGTCCTTGTGAGCAAGTTTTGGGAGAGCTGATAGGTCTAATAACCGAGTCATTAGCAGCCATTCCCTGGCCCTCCCTGGTCCAAGCTTGATGGAGAGGGGACTTGGCTGCCAATCATATGTGCATATGGTCAGTCTGTGGGACATTCTCCTGTCCCTTGGCTCTGCCATTCATGAGCGACCTTTAAAGGATTCTCAAAGTGAGGTCGTAGGGCTGTACATACCATGTCTCTTTTTTGTTCGTTAATCTTAAGGCAGCGTCTCCATGTCCTCCTTGCCATTTGGGACCTGATGTCTAAGTTTAGGTTTCATTAATTTGCATTCCTTTGGTTACCAGATAAACGTAATGGTGCCTAACTAGAATATGGGTTGCACCGATGTTTGCTTCTGTAAGTCCATTTTATGGCATTAATATTGTGGGGATCTGTAAATTTTACCATGTACTGTACTCTGATTGAGGTTAAATACTACATATGATGGCTACACAGTATTTTATCATTTAAAAAATCTAGAAAGATGTTAAAACTGTGTTTAATGTACAAGAATTGCTGGGACAAAATATCAAAATTATCATCATTAAAGATGAACATGATTATATATTGTGATTAGGATTTATGGTGGTGAAATCAGGTATGACAGAAAAGTGTACAGTATACCCAGAAGGTGGGAAAACTAAAACTGCCAAACTATAATGAGGAATTTAAACTGATAAAGAGGAAAACGGAGAATGGTAGTGATTATTAAGGGAGAATCAAGGAGAGAGGGAGGTTATGAAATAATGGGGATACGGAAAGGAGAAAAGATAATCTACAGAATTGCAGAAACAAGAAGAAAAGACAGGCAGGATGTAGGAGAGATAAGAATTATTAATTATGAAAATGGAAGTATCTAAATCGTGAGGAAGTCAAGAGTTGGAAAGACTTATTTTTCACAACTATTGAACACTGAGAATGAGCGTAAAGAACTGGAAAATGTTTCGCCAATAGAAGAACCAATACCAAACATCAGAGAGAGTGAAGTCAAGAATGCTTTAAAGAAAGCCAAAGCAAATAAAGGTGCAGAAAAATTAAATATAACTATAAATGATTAAGGCATTTGGAAACCTAGGCAAAGAATGGATATAAGGTGAACACTAGAAAGGTTGAGCTAATTGGTAGTAGTAGAGAAGGAAATGAAGAAGTAAACATTCAAGTGGAAGATGGTACAGTACGAAAATGGAACAGTGAATTTAACTACAGGTAGCCTACTTGGAATCAATAGTAAAAGAGGAGGGGTTACTGAGAAAGCAGTTAAAGAGCATGGTGAAAATGGAGAGAAGTAACTGGAGGACTTTTAGACAAGAATACGTCATTGACTCAGAATGAAGATCTACAAGACATTTACCGAGCCCTTATAAGGGGCAGAAACTTGGTCACCTAAGATGAAAGAGCAGTTGGAAAGAATAAAGGTGAAGCGGATTAGATGGAGTACTGGAATATCACTGCTGGAAAGGAGGGAGAGTCAAAATATAAGATTGTGAGATAGGTGTCCGGGAAAATATAATGCTTTGGGAGTTCCTCTTAATATACTATGGCCATGTGATAAGCAGGGAGGAGGTGGTACCATCCAAGAGAACTAAGAACATGCCTGTGATGGGAAGGAGGAGTGTGGAGTGTCAGCTGATCAGATGGGTTGATGTGGTGAGTAGGGATATGGATGGGGTGAGACTTAAGGGAAGAAGCCACTAGGAATAGAAATAAACTGAGAAAAATGACTCGAGCAGCCAGCCCTGCTTTACAGTGGGACTAGTAAGGTTGAAAGATGACGATGATTAGAATTTATAAGGTATAATATACAGTACAGTACTACCGATGCCATGTGGGTCAGGTCATGGAAAACAAATATCAAAATAACTTCCAAGAAACATAATGCATTGAAGACGCACTCTCTCTCTCTCTCTCTCTCTCTCTCTCTCTCTCTCTCTCTCTCTCTCTCTCTCTCTCTCTCTCTCTCTCTCTCTCATATATATATATATGTGTAATGAATTGTACGCTTAAGGATTAATTTTTCTTTCAGGATTCATATTTCATATTATGTGCACAGTACTTTGGATAGGATGTTATTTCTGTAAAAAATATTAAAAAGTAAACTAATGTAATATTAAAATGAAATGAGCACTGGTACTTTTGCTCCATATACTTCTCGTATTTTTCGTTACTTGACGATTTTTGATAATTAGGGTACGGAACTTGCAAGTGTCTCCTATCAATTTTAAGTTAAAGTTTTGACTAATTTCTTTAATGGCAATTTCCCAATGTAAATTACTGTTTAAAAAAAAGTTTATACTTTTATTTTGATTCATTACAACTTATTTTCAGTGAAATGCCAGCTGTCAAAGATGTTATACTTCTTGAAGGTATGTGCGTGCAGAAAATCACACAACATCTCCTTGATATTGTACAAGTTTCTTCAAGAAAAATAAATGACAACCAAGTTAATGATGGTCCTGCTGATAAGGTCTCGAAGGAATGCCAAGAAAATGGCAGTGTCGAAAATGAAGGAGTTTCACCTGTACAGGAGAGCGAGCCTATTTCAGAAGAAAAGGATAAAAGTTCCGGTGATAGACTGAATGATGAAAGTAAGTACAGTACTGTATTGCTTTTGTGTACGTTGCTGGTTTGGGTTGTCGGATATATGCTGTCTTTTTCTGTGCTCTATTTGAGTACGGTGGTACTGAATGACCTGAGGTGCAGTGTATGAAATATTCTTAATGATTAATTGATTTTCTTATGTGAATAGGAAACATCACCTGCTGTAAATCAAATGTTTATGAAATAAAGCTTGTTTAAACTTATGTTGAAGATGAACAGTAGAGCTTCCGTAGTATTTGAAGACAAAGCAAAAAAGGAATTCATACCCTACTATAGTCAATATGTTGACCTTCTTGAAAGTACAGAATGTTTAATTCAAGTGAATATTATACACATTTTGTTAGTATCAAAATTAGGTATGCAGTGTAAATATTTATGCCTTTTTTGCACGATGGCAAAGTCTTGTTCCCATGAATCTTGCCTCTGAATAGACAAAGCTATTGAGCAAAAGTGTCAACTTCATGGCCTCTAGATAGAATAAAGAAAAACTCCAACTCCAACCCCCTCACACACTTACATGCCCTGCCTTTTTTTTTTTAGGAGGAGACCGACAGCCACGGCAGTGGCCGAGGTCTAGTGCAAGATATGGTCAAATAACTTAAGATTTAAGTGATCATTGGCACTACAACACCTATACTTTTTCATCTTGTGTTTATAGCGGCATTTTTTTAGATTAGATACAGTTAGGTCCTAAAAGACTCTTGTAAAGGCTAGAACAGGGAGTCCACTATGTTGTGATATATCAAAGAAATTGTCTTCCCTGGCAGTGTATCGGTGTGTAAGGTTCACATTCAGTCTGTGTAAGGGAGACCAATGGGTGCAGACAACTGTTGAACCCATCACAGCATTTCCAATGCAGAATTGGTCTGCTAACTGACGACACATTGCCCACTGAGAACTTTGCTAATGCTGAAGACTATGCTGAATCTGGCATTTGTTTACATCCAGCAACCATGTTTTCAACTGTCGTTACTATTGAAGTACATGCTTCATGTTGAGTTATTTGATGAGGAATGGGGGGTGGGGAGATGTAGGAGTAGAGAGATGGTATGTTGATGAAGGAGAGGTCTAATTGGTGAGGGTTCTATGGTCGTGGTTCAATCACGCCCCAGTTTTCTATACCGACACTCAATGAGTGAGCGAGCTAGGTTTATTCCTGGCATTCCATGCATCTCTTTTTCTCTGGTATATTCAGCAATAACGATGCCTTAGAAATGGTGCTAGAGGAGCATTTCACTGGGCGACACAGGTCCCTCACCCAGAAATAGATGTTTCCTTCGTCAAAATCCCTTTTTTAGATTTACACCTCCGCGTCTAAATGAGGTACAGTTACTTGGGTTCAGAATTAATCATTTACATTACTGCTAGGGGATAGTTGAAATGTATTTTCCATTATTTCAGCCGCTTACATTGTTTTGGTAAAGAATGTCATCGACTTCTAAATGAAGTACAGTCAAGTTCAGAATTAGCTATTTACATTAATGCTAGGGGATAGTTGTAATGTACAGTATTTTCCACTTTCATCCACTTACTTTGTTCTGGTAATGAATGTTCAATGACGTATGACAACCATTACTTCCTGCTCCCATCCAGCATGTAGTTGGTCATGTTAGATTATTATGAGTTTATTGAATAAAATGAGTTATTGTATATAAAATTACTTTTACTATTCTGGGAACGTCTGATCAATTGTAGCCTAGATTTTTTTTGACCATTCAGATTGGCAATAAGTTAATTATAGTTAGCAGTGCATTTCCAGCTGTGCATTGATATGTAAGAGTTGGAAGACCCAGGCTTACATGGCTGAGGACTGTGAAGCAGGAGAAGATGAATGGAGAAGCATTGATTTAAAAGCTCAAGATAGAGACGACTGGCGAAATCTAATTGAGGCTGTTTGCATTAATAGGAATAAGAGGAGATGATGATGATGCACAGATACATTAAGATCATGATGGTTTATTTATGTTGTATCAATATTGTATATATACTGTGTATGTACAATTAATGTGGCATAGGTTATACATGGAACCTAGACATCATTATCTGAGGCAGTGTTTATACATAACTTAATTTACTAATTATCCTACTGTAGTTTAGGTTTAGCATATTGTATACATATTGTATATATTTTTAGAACAGTCCACATTCATGGTACGGTAGGGAATTGCTTTTGAAGTGGCAGTTACAGCGATCTTAACTGCAGTTGGGTTAGAGAGCGTGTGTTGAATTGTTCATATTCTTGAAGCCACCATCTTGAGTATTTTTCTAGGCATGTACTGTATACATGCACATGTATGTTTGAGTTCTTCATAGCACGCACCAGTTTGATTGAAATCCATATTTGTTGGCAAAGTGAATATTTTATAAAGTATTTTATACAGAATATTCATGAGTCTATACAGTAATCTGTAATATAATATACAGTACTTTATTAGGTTTGAGTGTTGGGCATTTTGAATATTCCATATACTGTATTCATGAGTTTATATTTAATGTTATCACAAACTAGATTCTATGAAACTTTGATATATTTATACTTATCCAAGAATGGCAAGGACCCTATTAACAGGTTCAGTGAATTTCAAAATGCAAGGATGAGTCATAATGTTAGTTCTGACACTAACAAACTTAACGCTATCTAATAGGTATTATCTTTCACGGAAGCTGGAAGATTAATCATTACGACTTTATAATGTGAGCTGGCAACCGTCCAACCACTAGTTGGGAGGGTGGAGAGGGTATCCGGAGTAACCGAGTACCTACTCGCTCACACATCAGTGATTTGTTCTGTAACTGAAATACAAACCACGCTATTTACATGGGGGGGTAATTACTTCGGCGTAGCTGAATGACGAGCCATAAAAGTTTTAATGAGGGTTTCCTACCCCGCCGCTAGTTAGCGGGGGTTAGGGAGGGGTAGCTAGCTCCCCCCCCCCCCCCCCTCACACACACCGGTGAAAGGCTCACTTTACTTTTGGCTCGGGAAGAGAACAGATCACACATCAGTGATATTTCACCACTATTTCTTTTGGTTCTGGAGAGAACGGCCGTGTCCATTCTCTGCTTCCACTAAACTCGCTCATTCTTCCCATCTATAAGGAAATCAGCCAACGAACTACTGTATACCAGTATCGGTTACAAAATTACAGTGAGACCCCTACATGTGAACGAAATACAGTAATTCCAAGATTGGTATCCTAAGTTGATAAGTTCTATAAAGTCTAGTATGGTGGATTTAGGTATAAAACTTATATTCCCAATCTTGTACTCTCTATTGTTTGTCAGTTTGTCTTGCTAGCAATTTTGAGCTAGCTTCCATCATCATCTCCTCCCATGCCTATTGACACAAAGGGCCTCTGTTAAATTTCACCAGTTGTCACTATCTTGAGCTTTTAAATCAATACCTATAGGTTGCATAGGTATCAAGAATTTGTACAGCTTTTTCTTCATAATAGAAAACTTTTAAAGAACTTGATAGCTTCATCTATTTAGAGCTAAGTATGGAAATAATAAATTTTAGTTTAAACATCATGTTGATTTCTCTTCAAAATCATAATTTTAGTGTTTGTGAAACTAAGGAAAAGAGCACAAATTAATATTATTGTTTTAATTTTATTCTCCTTTAATGTTAATTTTCATTGGACAACCTGTTGATTTATGGCAGATATGTAGACCATCCCAACAAACATTCTAATGTCATCATAATAGCATCAAAATATGCAATAGCCCCTCAACACATTAGCATTGTTGTGGTCTGCCTTTCTGGCAAGTAATAAAATCTGGAAAGTACAAAGCTCCGCCATTCAAACATTCAACGTATCCTACAGCTGAAAGTAACCCCATTGTCTTCAGCCTTTACTAATGTGCTCTTAATTTATCATTCAATTTTTTGAGGTTTTGCAAAATGCACATTGGAATAAAATCCAATGTAGCCTGATCTGTCGTTATAATGAAGCTTTTAATTACTGTACAGAGGTCTAATAAAATGAAAATGCACAATTGAATAAAATCCAAAGCAGCCTGATCTGTCGTTATAATGACATTTTTAAATATTGTACAGAGGTCTAATGAAATGAAAATGCACAATGGAATAAAATGCAATGTAGCCTGATCTGTCGTTATAATGACGCTTTTAATTACTGTGCAGAGATCTAATAAAATGACTGGTCCTTGTATGTATTGTCACCTGAATCTCAAGGGAATAAATTTTTATTAAGTCATAGAATCTTCAAGGGTTCACTGCTTCAGTAGTTATTACATCAATAAGTTTACAGTAGTCTATTATTAGCCAACATTTTTAGCTCGCCAAGTATGTAGAATTAGTGTTCTTCAGTCGTTTCAATCTCTTTACCATGATTGATTGATTGATTGATTTAATGCCTGAAAACTTTAAATCAATCAATCAATCATGGTAAAGAGATTGAAACTACTTGGAAAATAATCTTTTCTGGGTCGAACCTGTGACGGCCGGCGAAAAAGTCCTTCTTTGTACTTTTTCTGATATAAATCTTCCAAATATACCAGAGAAAATTAAAAGCATGGAATGCAGAGGTTACAACCCTCGCGCGAGCACCTTGTTGGTGTCGTATATCTAACAAGGGCGTTTGTAAAACACTATTCACAGGCTGTCTTCCATTTAGATAATCCCTTCATCAAAGGGGGAGGGCCGTGACAGGCCCTAGAGAATACAGTTGGGTTACCCTACCGACACCCACCACTCGCGCTCACCAGGTCATCCTTCTGTGTTGGACTTGCCAGCAAAGTTTATAAGTGTTTTGCCCAGTGTTTTTCGAAGTGATTGTCGTTTATTCAACATGACTGACGTTGATACTTCACCCTTACCAATGTTAAGTACCATAGTTTGTTTTGGCAGCTTTTGACAGTACCGGGCATTTGTTCTGTTTCCAATATGGTGGTTTTTAGTTTTGGAAGCGATTGTCTTGCCGAGGTATCGGCAGCCATTTTGGGTTATGTTCGCTTCGGTAAATATTCTAGTTAATTTTGCCCATCTGGTACTCTGTCATCTTGGTTATATCACTTACGTTTTATGGCCTTTTATTGTTATCATTAATTTTTGCTATGGTATTTATTTGCTTGCAAGTCCAATTTGGACCTACGAAGAATAGCGATTTAAAGAATAGCGAATTAAGTTTAGCGATTTAGTCTGTTAGTTTGTTCTCGCCTCAGAGGCTTCGATTTAGACTATATCCTTGTTTTTTTGTTACGTTATTCTTCGTTCTTGGTTATTACTAAGAAAAGCAATCAATTTTATTAATGTTCTTGTTTTATTGTGTGATGTTAGTTTTTTATTATGTAACCTTGAGAGCGAAAACAGACTGCTCGTTCCCTGTTCTACAGATATGAGTTATTCCTTCTCTCGTTTTCTTTGTTAGCTCGAGTAAGAGAGGTGAATTTCCCGTTCTCCGTTTTTATACGATCACGAGTTATTCAAGCCTCCTCTTAGTATCAGAGTTGATGATAGTACGTTTAATTTTATAAACGTTTTTATTGATGTGGTTACTGTTAATATAGCTAACACTATTAATAGGTACGTTAGTGTATGAGTCATTAATTGGGGTCGTTTTATACCGACACCCTTAGCTCCGAAGTTATGCTTAGCTCCGCCTTGAGTTATGCTCCGCTATATGGATACTCATTGGGTGAGAACTAGTTAACGTTCAGGAGCAGATTTTTGGAGTGCAACGGTGTAATCCGGCACTCGGACTCCGGCTGAAGCCTTTTACACACGAACCTTTGTCATGTTTGATCATAATTACACCGTTACGGCCGGCTTCACGGGAGATAACACAATCATTCATTGAGGTTAATGTTATCGTACCGGGAACGGTCACGATATCACGGTGACGGGCCTTTGCTACCGGATCTCCGGTACAAACAGAGATCAAGCAGACGGCCAGAACCGGAGTTAACAATGTGATACCGATGAAGACTTCACAGTTTCATTATTACGGTCCCTTTTTCATCGAATCTCCGGCTTCACTGGAGATAACACAAACATTCAGTATTAGAGAATGTTATCGTACCGCTGAGGATCACGTTTTCACGATGACGGACCTTTGTCACTAGTTCTCCGTTACAAACAGAGATCAATCAGACGATCAGAATCAGGGTATGAACCCCTTTTTCATAAATAATCACAATATCGTTATTACGATCCTTTTCATCGAATCTCCGGCTTAACCGGATATCGTACAGGCGATCAGCATTGAGGTTAATATTAGTTTTCCTCTGGTGTTCACGTTGTCACTATGACGGACCTTTGTACCGGGGATTGTTACCGGAGCTCCGTTACAGACAGAGCTCACTCAGACCACGGGTGGCCAATCTCTTGTTTTGCTGTAAAGGAAAGGATTTAACATGAATACAAAGTAAACTGTACTTACTTTAATGACACTTTGAATTTGCGTTGGTAATATTCGTTAGTTATTCTTGAAAGTCCAAATAAAAATATATGAACATAACTATGCCTATATTTATGCATATATTTAATTCTAACTATGTATAAATATGGATAAATATCCATACAACATCGTGTTCAAATAGAAATAAATTGATTATGCCTATATTTATGCATTTTCAATTCTAACTATGCCTAAATATGAATAAATATCCATACAACATAGTGTTCAAATAGAAATAAATTGATTGTGCCTATATTTGTGCATATTCAATTCTAACTATACCTAAATATGAATAAATATTCATACAACATCGTGTTCAAATAGAAATAAATTGATTAGGCCTATATTTATACATATTCAATTCTAACTATGCCTAAATATGAATAAATATCCATACAACATAGTGTTCAAATAGAAATAAGTTTCCACTCAGTACTGGGAACCAAACGTTGGCCCCTTCTAATGAAGGGCCGGGTCGAGACTAACCATGCCATGAGAGGCTATCTACTGTTCCTTGAAACTCTGGTCAGTGAACAGATGAATCAATAGAATACTAATAGCCAGTAAATAATGTTAGACCCGGTTCTGAACGTCTGAGTCAGGGGTGGCCAACCTGTGGCGGATGCGCCAACAGTGTCGCATTTCATGAATACAAGTGTCGAACTATACCCCAAAAGATAGTACATTAAATGATTTTTCTTTAAAATTGATTTTTATGAGTTGTACAGTTGATCCCAGCCTGTGAATAGGATCACTAACCAAAGTTCAAGGAACATCCAGACTTATGTCCCCTTTCTTTTACAGAAGGTTCGCCTACATGGTTCCCGTCAGGATGATGATGAATCTCTCTGGCCTGCAAGAGAGGCTCTCCGCCCTTGGTTATCAAGGTTGGGAAGAAATGCTCCATCTAGAGGTCCCTATCTCCTCAGAGTGTCCTCTCTAAGCTTGGACGACGACCCCATGGACGGGCAGGTAGGTGGGGATGAATTTTGAGCCTTCAGCTTTGCAATTACCTACGTCACCGACCTAGGACCCTTAATGGATCCTGATGTTCATGTTACCCTGCATAAACCGTGACTGCTAAAAGCAACACATTCTAGGGAAAACCAAGGGGCTATGACGGAGCTCAAAAGTATGGTAGTGAGTCAGATCCGTTCAGGAACTCAGAAGTTTCCCCCTACAGCCCCAGGCATATCGAAGTAACCTCCTTCGATAAAAACAACGCATAGAGATTTGCCTTACATGTTCCATATATAGATGGTACCATAAATCTGGATGGCATAGACATCCTCCCTCTGGGGGACCTAGAATTTACTCCCAGGTACTAGAATTCCCGTTCAACGGATTCATTCGATTGAAAGAGATTGCCTTGGTTAGGTTAGACAAGGTACCGAAGGTAACAGTATTATTTCCTAAAGGGCAGGCCCGATCTGTCTGGACCAGGATGTTGTCAGTCTGGGGGTTACGATAATTCCAAGATCTGCCCTTCCAATTCGACCTACACGTTTGATGGTCTGATCAGGTTAGTTGTGGGAAATACGTTCTGTCTGAGGCCTCTATCAGACAGGAATCGATAGTCGGTTACCCACTCGTCATCACAGCCTCCCTCCGATTCGACGTCTTTGCATCCAAATCCCCCTCATCAGGTGGTCTACCTCACTGATTCCCCAGGTACACAGCCCAACCCCGTTGGGATGTTTTACCTGCATACAGCCCTAGATCCGAACCCTCAGGCTCCTCTCGTGGACACCAGAGAGGAAGCTACAGGAGTAGAAGACAGTCTCGCCATCGAGACGGACCTAGAAAAAAGGGGGCTCGGAGAAGGAAAGTACCTAGATTCACCCCCTCACAACGCGGTGGTCCCGGTAGGGGGTAGACTTTACCACTTTCGAGACCATTGGACCTTCGGTCTGTGGGCTCATAGCATAATCTCTAAAGGTTTGAGGTGAAAATGGCCACAAGGTCCTCCTCCTCCACCAGTGACCTTCTCCCAGAAATCCACTCCCATCCTGGAAGAGTACACCACAGGGTTACTCAAGAAGAAGCAATCAAACGGGATCGATCACTGAAGTTCCAAAGCCACCGGTTCACAATTCCGAAGAAAGGCTTGGCGGCATTGAGAGTGGTCCTGGACTTGTCAAGCTAAACTCTTACATTCTCTGCGACAAGTTCCGGATGTTGACTATCTCTCAGGTACGGACCTTACTTCCCCGTAGGACCGTCACCACCTCTGTCGATCTTACCGACGACTATTATCTTGCGCCTTTAGCTCGAAACTTCTCTTCTTATCTGGGTTTCCGCCTAAGCAGGAAAGCCTTTGTGTTCAAGACATGCCCTTTGGCCTCAACATTGATCCCAGGATATTCACAAAACTAGGAGAGAGAGTGTTAGAACAACTCAGGAACCAAGAGATACAGATCCTTGCTTATCTGGCCGGTTGGCTCATTTGGGCCCGGCCGGTCATAGAAGGCAACAGAGCTACGAAGGAATTATTCCAATTTCTCGACAACCTGTGATTTCGGGTCAATCTCCAAAAAAAAAAATCTCGCCTGCAACCATCAGTCCGCTTAGAATGGTTAGCCATTCAGTGGGACCTTTCGAAGCACACGTTGTCTCTCCCTTCCAAAAGGTAAGAGGAATAGTTTCCAAGATCAAAAAATTTTCTCAAACACAAACAGGTGTCCGAAGAGCCTTAGAAAGTATCCTCGGACTTTTCCAATTCACTTCAGTAACAGATCTAATAAAGCCAAACTCAAAGACATCAATCGAGTTTGGAGAAAGAGAGCTACAGTACCTATAAGAGACATGGTCTCGAAGATCCCCTCTGTCTTGAAAATGAGACTACACCCATGGTCCGAACCGAAGGACCTCTCCAAATCGGTTCCTCTACAATTCCCACCTCCACAAGTGACATTCCATACAGCCGCGTCTCTAAGTGGATGGGGGGGATTACTCCGAACATCAGATGTTTCAGGTTCTTGGTCACTCTCCATGAAACAGTCCCATATCATTGTTCTCAAAGCCATGGCAGTGTTCTTGACCCTGAAGAGAGACTCTCCTCCGAGGTCGACCCACATCAGAGTAGTGTCAGACAGCACAGACGCAGTACACTACGTCAACAGGGGAGGATCCAAGTCACCCAACCTGAATCAGATCCTGGTCACTATCTTCGCCTGGGCAACAGAAGAGAACTGGTTCCTGTCAGCACCTCACCTAGCGGGAGGCCAGAATGTGAGAGCGGACTCACTATCCAGGACGGATCCACTGGAGTCAGAATGGTCTCTAGACATAATTTCATTCCGGTGGATACTCAGGCTCGTTCCAGGCCTCCAGGTAGATCTATTCGCAACTCAGATGAATCACTAACTTCCTTGTTATGTGACCCCAACCCTGGACCCTCGGGCTTATGCCATGGACGCATTACCCCGGGATTGGAACCATTAGAAGAAGATTTCCCTATCTCCCCCAGGGAATCTTCTAAAAACTTTTACACAAACTACGCTCCTTCCCGGGCGCAGTGGCTTTAGTACCACCTCACTGGCCAAGAACAGTTGGTTTCCTCTCCTCCTCGAGTTGAAACTCAGTCCCATCCGGATCCCGTTCCTCAAACTGACCCGAGTATCCAAACTCACTGTGTCAGATTACTCAAGGATAGCCAAAACTCTAACTTTGTGGACTACAGGAAGTTGGCAGCTCGTAGAGATGCGAACATTGAACCGGAAACGATCTCTTCATCGAATGGGACAAAAAGGGACTCGACAATTCGCCAATATGATTCGGCCGTTAACAACTAGTAGGTCCCCTAAGAGTGCAGACCATACTCGTATGTCCCCGCATTTAGCCATCTCTTTCTTGAGGTTCCTATTTGACAAAGGCCTAACAGTTAGCACTTTAACCACCATCAAGTCAGCTTTGAAGAAGATCTACCTTGTTGGGTTCAACATTAACCTAGCTGATTCCTATTTCTCATCAACCCCAAAAACATGTGCTAGGCTTCTACCTTCGGTTCGGCCACAAAAGGACTCTTGGTCTCTGAACGGTGTTCTCAAACTTGCGATGGACACGGACAATGAATCCTGCTCTTATATCACTCTTCTTAGGAAGACTTTATTTCTAACGGCTATGGCTTCAGGTGATGGAACATCAGAACTAGCAGCTCTCACGAAACCCGGAAAACATAGATTTCCTCCCTTCAGCCGAAGTACTCCTTTCCAGACAAAGCTTCCCTAGCTAAAAAATGAGGATCCGCAAAATAGGTGCTCCTCTCGGAAGATTATTCTTCATCCCCAGGATTTTTCTCCGTGTACAGTCACACTCTCAAGCCCCTTTTTAGCTAGAACTGCCACCCGCTCGTCTGGCTCCTTGGTTATCAGGGAACAAGGAGGTACTATTTCCATTCACGGTATCAGGCAACAAATCCTCTACTTCATTAAACATACTAATCCGGAATCATTTCCCCAGGCTCATGATATACGGACAGTAGATGCCTCCAACAATGATTTCCAGAACAGGGACTTTGATGATTTTAAAAAATATACGGGTTGGAAATCCCCTATGGTTGTCAAACGCCAATATCTAAAGATCTTACAGGCCCTTAAATACCCAACGATGGCAGAGGGGAGCCTTATCTCTCCCCATTAATCTCCTCTTCTTCCTTTCTTCCATCTCTTCTCTTCTCCCTCCTACCCGCCACTCACACCACGTCGCCGCTCTCCTTGGTAGTTCGTTAGCCCTATGATATTTGCCATGTTTAATTCCTATGGTTTAACTGTTATTGTAGTTACCGTTCCTTTAATGTTTAGATACACTTAGACATGTAAGGTTTGATGCCTTTTGCGATTCGACACTCAGTTGGTTCCTTGTCGTCATTATTATTTAACCTTACGTTCCCTATGTCATTTGGCTGGTTGGTAATTGGACGATTACTTTATTATATCATAGTATTGTCGTACATGGTGATTGTATTCTCCTCATTATGTTATTAATTTATTGGGCTTGGAAGGCATTCTCTGGTACTTTTTCGCCGGCCGTCACAGGTTCGACCCAGAAAAGGGATTTTGACGAAGGAAAAATCTATTTCTGGGGAGAGACCTGTGACGCCCGGCGAAACCCTTCCCGATGATTTTTGTACGGACCCACCCTTTCCTTGCCAAGCCATATGTTCTTGCAGAAGGATGACCTGGTGAGCGCGAGTGGTGGGTGTCGGTAGGGTAACCCAACTGTATTCTCTAGGGCCTGTCACGGCCCTCCCCCTTTGATGAAGGGATTATCTAAATGGAAGACAGCCTGTGAATAGTGTTTTACAAACGCCCTTGTTAGATATACGACACCAACAAGGTGCTCGCGCGAGGGTTGTAACCTCTGCATTCCATGCTTTTAATTTTCTCTGGTATATTTGGAAGATTTATATCAGAAAAAGTACAAAGAAGGACTTTTTCGCCGGGCGTCACAGGTCTCTCCCCAGAAATAGATTTTTCCTTCGTCAAAATCCCTTTTTTCTTTTTACTTGTTTATTAAAGTTATCACTAATTTTTTTTTTTTCGCTTTATTTCAGGACTTGAAACTTACAAAAAAGAGCTGATAGATGTTCTGACTTCACATTCTGATGTGTCTCTTCATGACAAGCTGTTCTCTTCTTTTGTAGCTAAATGTAGTGACTGTTACATAGCCAAAAAGAAATTGCGGCCTTTTATTCAAGAGTTTGTGCCTAAATTTCTCAATTCGTCATTGAGGGAACTGGATTTTGGAAAGTCAAGAATGTTCTCGGAAGCCGAAATGTGTCGGGTAAATAACTTGGTCAATTTTGTTATAATTTTTTATCGCAATCTTTTTAAATCTTTAATATGGGCTCATAAAATACAGAATATTGAATATACAGTATAGTATTGCGGAAAATTTCTGGAAGGACTGTTATGACTTGAGGAACTGTAATAATCATGAATAACTACTGTATATCTTTACATCAATGTGGATTCATAAATTCAGTCCTGAAAGATTTACTTCTTTACTCAAATAATTATGGGAACAGAATAGATAGCATAAACATTGAACTTCAATTTCCAGAAACATGAGCACCATGAGCATCTCTGGTAAAACCTTTTTTCTGGCCTCAACCTGTGTCGCTCCATGAAATGCTCCTTATAGCCACATTTCTAAGGTATAAATACTGCTAAATATACCAGAGAAAAAAGTGGCATGGAATGCCAGGAATATACCCAGCTCACTCACTCTTATAGAGTGTCGGTATAGTAACGGGCGTGTTAAACCACTATCAGAGGTCCCTTACCAATTAGTCTTCTCCTTCCTCAACATCCCCCGTTACTACGAGGTGCCGTTCTACATCCGACTACTGCCCACTACTATGGCTACTCCCCCCCCCCCCCCCCCCCACCACCACCACCACCACCACCACCACCACTACCCACACACTCTCATCTTTTACCTTTTTAAAATAATGCATATCAATAAATTCTGTAATCAATATGTAAAAAAAAACTGCAGTACCTTGTATAACATTATGGTATTTGTTTTGTTACCTTTTGATTATATTATCCACTGATATAAATTGCTTTGAAAAGGTATAACATGAGTTTCTTATATTTACACATGATGTTGCTTCTCTGGGAAATGAAGTCGTATGTTAATGTTTATTCATTCCAACTAATTCTTTAGATAAAGAGGTTTACCTTTCAGTACTGCATGAAAGTATTCACTGAGATGTTAAGGTGCAGTTTCATTCATGTTTACTGCAGTTCCTTAATAAGTATATTAAGAATACAAAAGAAAACACAACCAGTTATTCTTTTGAAGATTCAACAAAGGTTGCGCGAATTGGTATCGACATCTTTTCTAGGTATGGTAGATTTTGGACTAACATTTAAGGCATTAAGGTAACCTGTGATATTAATCTTTTATACCATTATTTAACTTTCTCTTTTTTAAACTCCTGAAGATGAAATCCAACAATCATGATTTATTTAATTAATTTTTATTTTCGTTGCAGATAATCTTCGATCATTTAGAAAATGCATCTCGGCTGCAAACATTAGACATTGGGAGATCTTGTTATTGGAGAATTGGTGTATTCGAAAATTTAAGCTCAAAACTTAAAAGTCTGCCAGAACTTACTATTTTGAAAATTCAATATATTTGTACTCCAGAAATGATAACTGGATTAGCAGATGCATGTCCAAACATTTTAGAATTAAACTTGAAGGGATCGGAAAGGATAACTGACGAAGATTGCGATGAAATTGCAAAGTGTGTTAGTTTAAAGAACTTGGATATTACTGGAACAAGAATTACTGGCAAAGGTTGCTGGAAAATCATTGATTCTATCAAAGTTTTATCGTCATTACAACACTGTGCCTTTAATTGCAATTCGGACGCACTGCTCTTTGAATCGAGAGCTCAGTTATTTGACTGTATCAAAGAACAGGTCAATCGCCAGAATGAACCCGTGGAAATGGTCGGTTCGCCGGGATTGATAAATGTATTCAATCTCAAAAACTTCTGGCTTTTTAATCCTCTTACCGAGGATATGTTTTCGATGCTCCTATGTCCGCAATTGGAATTCCTAAGATTGGATTTTATATTTCAAGATTTGATTGAAGAGCCAGATGTTGCAGTTATATCGCAATTACCAAATGTAAGTAAAAACTGTTTCTGTTTCTATTGGATGTTTCAAGTTTTGTTCAAGTTTTAATTTACTTTTTATAGTTTTAGTTCATCTAAATTTCAAAGTGAACACCATTTCTCCTGTTTTGATTGAGAAACTCGTTACTGGTACATTATTGGAAAAAATAATGTGACCATAGCTAAGCAGAAATTTATACCTACCCTAGTAGGGATCTCTCTCTCTCTCTCTCTCTCTCTCTCTCTCTCTCTCTCTCTCTCTCTCTCTCTCTCTCTCTCTCTCTCATTATTACTAAGCTACAACCCTAGTTGGAAAAACAGGATGCTATAAGCCCAAGGGCTCCAACAGTGAAAAATAGCCCAGTGAGGAAAGGAAACGAGGAAATAAATAAACTGCAAGAGAAGTAGTAATAATCAAAATAAAACGTTTTAAGACATTCTTTAGACAATGATATACTTAACCAAGTGGTATCTATGTAAAAAACAAAAGGTTTAGATTCTCGAAAGAACAAGTTGCAAACGTAAAGATTGTTTGCATTTTTGTAGGTATACATGGTTGGTTAACCATGCATTACACTATTTTCTTGCTGCAAGTCGACTCCCTTATTTACGAGCTTCAGCAATCATACTAACTATTACTGGTGATATATCCCTATTGAAGACTTTGGAGTTTATATCGGAAAAATACAGATTACATTTAATTTGCTTTGATTAGAATGTAATTGGTCAGGCATTAAACAATATTCTATAGCAACAGAAACTTTTATCATTTTTCCAGTTATCATTTTGTAAATTGTCTTCCCTGATATATCTTTGTAGGTTGTTTGTTATGATAAAAAGAAAAATGAGGGAAACTTACCATTGCCTGTGGTATTCAAAAGTGATTGTCCTCAGTATACAATGAAAAATACATTCATTGAATTTAGGTCTTGTTCTATGTGTGTAATATTATCGCAGTTTGGGTGTTATGCATTCTTGTGCTGTAATTATGTATGAAGTTCATACAATTCATTATTTCCAGATCAACAGACTTCAAGCTAATTTGTATGATCGATGTGTTGTGGATTTGGTCTCCCAAATGATTGAGGGATGTGGGTCCAAACTAACCACTCTTGATCTTCACTTGGCGGATGATTACTTTTATGCTGCTCAGGTTTGTGTGACAAATAGTTTCTAATTCATATCTGATATGAGAACCCTTTTGTGATTAGTTAATTGTTACTTTCACAAAGTTGTGTTAGCCAACTCAATTTTTTTATCTTGTCTCGGTTTAAGGGAACACCGGTGTCTTGCTTAAAGTCTCCAATATTTACTTGTTTTGGCAATTTTTTTTCCATAATTACTCGCCCCACTTTTGATACCGACACCCTTTAGGGGTGAGCGAACTGGGTATATTCCTGGCATTCCATGCAACTTTTTTCTCTGGTATATTTAGCAGTATTTATACCTTTGAAATGGTGCTTTAAGGAGCATTTCACGGAGCGTCACAGGTTCCTCGCCCAGAAATAGATTTTTCCTTCGTCAAAATCCCTTTTTTAATATTCTTGGAGAAAGTGAGTAACAACACAGTAGTTCATTGTAAACTAGAGATCATTTATTTCAAAGTCCATTTTCATTGTGATAGAAATCTAGTTGAATTGGCAACTCAATGTCCTAATAAATTCTAAACTCAAAATAGAAATATAAAGTAAATAATAAGATTGTAAGTTCACATCAAAGTATACAAAAGACCATGTAAAGGTTATAGGTTTTAAAAGAAGAATGTGTAAAACATGATAATTGTTCAATAGGGAAAAGAATGAGGTTATTACTTAGCCAAGCAATGAAATAATTTATGTTCACCAAATGCTTGTAAGAATCGTAGCTTGACAAGTATTGAGTGGCTGACAGGTGATTTTAAAGAAAAGTATAGAAATGATACTTAAAAATGAGCCACCCATATCTGTATTTTGAAATTAATAGGTGAGGCCAACATTAATCTTAGTAGCTGACACGATAGATAACAATTATGACACTGTATTTAAGGTCATAGTTTTTTTGCAGCCAGTTTGGTCTTTAATTTTGTGATTCAAGATTTTTAGATTATTTCTAACTTAATATATCTATATAGAACAAAGGTAGCAGCAGTAGGGGATTCAGCATTATGAAGCTTCATCTGTGGTGGATAACTGGGGAGGGTGGGCTGTGGCACCCTAGCAGTACTAGCTGAAGTCGGTTGAGTCCCTTGTCAGGCTGGGAGGAACGTAGAGAGTAGAGGTCCCCTTTTTGTTTTGTTTCATTTGTTGATGTCGGCTACCCCCCAAAATTGGGGGAAGTGCCTTGGTATATGTATGTATGTAGAACAAAGGTTACAATGTATTTAGTAGAATTTCATGAAACAAATATAGAAGTAGATATAAACTACATACTGAAAGTATTGAACTCGACTAAATGTAGACTTTCCATTCAGGTAGGCTCTCAAGACCAGAAATAGTAAATGAAAGAGCACTGTGATATTTAAATGCAGAAAAAAAAATGGGATGGAAGGAGAGACAAAGTTAGGTAAGTTATACAAGGTTGAATCTTTCCCTAATGCCTGTAGTGAGGAAGAACACTTAGTCCAACGTCAATAGTAATAGAATGGAGGAAGAAGTGAGGAACAGGTGTAGAACTTGAAAGAGTAGTAGATGGTCTTTCAGCTCAGACTTTTGTTCAAGGCTTTTCGTCTTGAAATATAAAAACGCTTTTATGGGAGGTGTTTAATATTTATTTAGGATTACCAATATAACCATTAGATTAGTAAAGGGGTAACTGTTTAAATACAGTTGGGTAAACTGTTTAAATACAGTTGGGTATACTGTTTAAATACAGTTGGGTATACTGTTTAAATACAGTTTAGTTGCCAGTATTTGGAAATATTGTTAAGAGATTGATTGATTTTACATGAAATTACTATTTCCTGAAAAATAGTTACTGTAGTATTTTGTTTATGGTTGCTGTCATTTGACAGATTTGTAAATTGTTCTTTGTAATTGGATTTCAGAAAAATATACTTTGTTAATGATAGAGAACAGCTCTAGATTCCATAAGAATAAATTAGTTTTATTCATAATAGATTTCAATCTCTTTTTTTTTTCCAGGTTCATAATGTGGTGGCTCGCTGCTGTCCAAATTTGATAAATCTAAGTTTTTCTGGTGATTATAAGGTAAGTATTAAGAAATTCTTAATCAATGAATTGCGTTATGAAATTGAATCTTGCTTTCGTATGTCTTCACCGATGAATATAGTTTTCATAACTGAATTTCATGAATAATTATTTCTAACATCCTCCTATGATATTGATATTTCTGCTTCTCTAGAAGCTTGGGTTGATCAACATTTGCTTCTAAAATTAAAACCCATTCTCATTTTCTTTCCTCTCAATAGACACGTGCCTCTGAGAGAGTGATAAGTCACACTAACGGTTGATAGCGAGAAGCAAAGTAGTGATGCGTCAGGTTCTCTTTGTTATTTCAGTTTCTCGGTCGCTTTGGTTTAACAGACTCCTTACCGAGTGATATAAGTTTAATGAGGTTAAAGTTTTCTTCCTCTGGATATGTTGGCAATTACTACACTGATACAGTACCGTACTGTGATTTAAATAAGTTAGGAGAAGTGCGAATGCCTTGTTCCTCTCGTGGAAAAGTATGTTTTAAGCTCGAGTACAATGTGAAATTTACTTTTACAGAGTAGTTCAGGAGGAAATCCAGAGAAGCCTAGGCTAGTTGTTTATAGCAGAAGTTAAAATGATAACGACGCCCCAAAACTTCTTTAATAAACACATAACCAGCCAAGTTTTGATAGTGATGAGCTTCAAAAGCTCTTAATAAAGCCTCCTTTGTTAAATCTCGGATGGCCAGTGAGTCTTCATTTAAAAGCAATAATTCTGACTTTGGCTTCGACTAAATTCATAATACTGTATACTACAACCACTATCTTTTATGTTAGGGTTTGAGGAGCCTAAGATCCCTTTGTCTCTCTTTGCTTTTGTTCAGTGAAAAAATCATTTTAAGACTGAGAGTGTGCCACAATTTTTCGACATCCCCTCTTCGAAAATGGATGTAAGCATTTCATCTGAAAAGATTTTTCTTTGTCCGATAAGAACCATTCAGTATTATTTGGACAAAGCTATTGACATAAAAAAAGAGGTAGTTTCAAGTCCTCTGTCCAAAATGCAATGTCATTTCTAGTCATAAATGTGATCACAGAAACTCTCAAAAAATTGTATCCAAATTTGATAAAAGCATTGAAGGCTAAAGTTCATGATAAGAGTACAGCTATATCTCTCTATTTCTGCAGAAGTCTTTCTTTGGAAAGAGTTTCAGTGGCAGCTCAATGGCATACCAAGTCTGTGTTCATGTGTTCGCTAAGCATTATCTTGAAGAATTCTGGTTTACTTATTGAGATTGTTTGGGTATAGATCCTATAGTATTTGCTGGTGATGTGGTCTGTTAACGTTTAAGTTCAGTTGATGCATATTTTTGTTTTTTAAATCGCACTTATAGTTACATGCCGTTCAGGTTATATAGAAAGTAATTAGAGATAAGATATTATTTAGACCCGTGTTTGAGTTCCATATTTTAAATATCTTAAGAAAAGGATAAGGAATATTTTTTACTTCAAGAAATAATAGAGAGTCTTTAGTGCTTCACTGGTTCATTCTTGCCTGCCATTAACTGCTAGAGTATCTTATTACTTTTCCAGTGGTGTGTCTATTGAAAGGGAAAAAAATTTTGAATTTTTAGAATGTCAATAAACAAAGTTTAAAGAGAAGAAGCAATATGAACATCAGGGGAGTATAGAAATAAGAAAATTGATTATTAATAAAATTCAATTTTTAATTTAAAAGTTATTTTGAAGAGCCAGTCTGCAGTTGTTTGTAGATAACTTGTTAGAAAGTATGGAAGATTAAAAATTTTATTTTGACTGAGTTCTACCTGAAACTATAATGGATGTGGAATGAAAAATAAATCAGATAAAAGTTGAAAGATGAATGAAAGTTTAACGGCTGTAATTGCAAGTTCTGTATTAGTATTGTTATATACACAGGATCTGTTTGTAATAAAGGGTATATTTCCTCTTAATTGTGTAGTTTAATTAATGTTTTTCTGGCAATATTTTGGGATAAATTGCAAACGTTTTATAATAATTTCTTTATGGTGTTCGTATATTATTTTTCATATATGGTCTAGAAGAAAATTTGGTACGTAATGGTACAATCGACTCTTATAAGAATTTTATGTACTGTATTATATTGTCTCTCGTATTTGTCATATTGAGTTTGTGTATTGGAAGAATGTTAACCAGAATTGGTTGTTTTAAAAGGCAGATTCGGAGCGGGTCTTTAGGGTAAGCTAATTAAGGATTAAGGTTTCTTTTTTTTCTTTATTAACCCTTTTACCCCCAGGCTATTTGGAACTTTCCAACCCTTAACCCCCAGGCCTTTTTTTTTTCAAGCACATTTTGCAATATATATTTTTTAAATTGCTCTAACAGCCTTAATTTTCGTCATAGAGAGGTAAGGTTGGTCTCATTCTTTTGGAAAATGCCTGAAGTTTCTCATAAAGTTATAAAAAATATGCTTAAAAAAATGTAAATAGCATTTTTTTGCAAGGACGTACGAGTACGTCCATGGGGGTAAAGGGATGAGTTTTGTGAAACGTACCAGTACGTCCTTTGGGGGTAAAAGGGTTAATATTGTGTGATAAGTTTTTTAGTTGATTACCTTATATGGTGAAAAGTCCTATGATCATCACTCAATGTTTTAACAATCTGGCTATCAAAGCAGTTTTTGTTTTAATAAATTTCCTTTTTGTGATGTTGAAACCTAACATTCATATTTGCAGGGTATTGCTTTTGGTGTGCTTTTAGCTAAACACATTAATGGTTATAGGTTTATTTGTTAAAAGGAGACTGAGTAACACTCCAAGGGTCTCGTGTGGCTTGCCCAAAGTATATGTTTTTAAATAACTTGAAACTAGAGCATGTAAAGTTAACTCCAAAGGGGATAGGGTTCCTGTAGCATCTCTTTGGCTACTAGGTCTACTCGCGTTTAGCCTCCTACTGCTACTCTGTACCTACTTCTTATCTTCACTCTTAATATCGAAACTTTGAATTTATAATACAATTGCAGGTTTAACCTTTTTTACCCGGGTACTGAATGGCCTTACAGGACCTAAGACTGGGCCATTGCCCAAATTTATATATGTAATCCAAATAAAGTTGATTTAGTTAACCAACTAGGTAGGAAGAGAGCAAATGGAACAGATAAAAAGTATTTGGTAAATGAAAATTTTGATGGGAACCAAAGAGTCTGCAAATGAACCTTTAATCCCTCATTTAATATCTTTTTTGGGCTCAAGCCATGGCGTCCTGATGGAAGGTTCCTTTTTGGTAGCTTCCTTGGGTATAAAACTACTAAGATATTCCCAGAGAATTTAACCACAGGTTATCACAGAATTCTAACTTCTGGAGCGAGTATCCCAAAGGTTTCCCTTTAAGACATCGTATATCAACAGGGGACGCATGTCTAAACGCGCCACATAGCTATCTTCACCCCGAACAGAGTTAATGCTTCGGTGTGTAAGGGTTGAGAATAGCTGGGAGCCGCTCCACAGCCAATCTCACTCGTGGCTACTACTGATACTCGAGACGTAAACAAACGGGCGCCATTGCTCAAATGACGTCACGCCCGTCTTCATCCTTTGTTTAGTAGCTGCCCTACTTAGACGGATTTTCACTGTTCTTCTTTTATCGATTTGCATCTACGTTATGTCGCTACCTTCAGCCTCACCATCTTCTGGAAAGTTGAGTACAAGGTTCCAGTATTGTTTAATTAAGCTCTGGCCGTAAAGTAAATATTACTTTCCGAGATAATTGCTGTTTTGTGGCAGAGCTGTGCCTCTACCGGACCCGCCATTTTATGGCGTCGTTGTTGTTATGCATGCCTTATTTAGTTAGCCACAACAACGCTTCCGGCCTTATTTACTAATCGAATACATTAGTTTATTTAGTCTTCATAGCTAGGAACTTTTATATCGTGTTTCGACGCTTTTTATCGGTCATCGATTGACCTCATACCAGTCGGCTTCTATAGCCCCCAGGCCAGAGCGCCTGTACATAAGTGTTCATGCATGATTTTATTAGTGATCCTAGGCTAAGTTATGAAGATAGGGGCATTATTTTACAATACTTTCGACCGTGATGCAATGTTCTTTCGCCTTCAGGGACCATATAGGGGATAGGTTAGTTAGTGTCTCTTTCTAACCTAACCTACTTGTAGGACCCCTATATGCTTCCTTCATCCCCTGCCTTGGCATTCCCTCTAATTAGCCTTGATTCCCTTTCTGAGTAAAGGGATCAAGTGTCTAATGGAGTATTTATCGCCTCTCAGTCCTCCCTATGGGAATGAACCCCCCTTAGGGTTGCGTCCGAGAGTGAAGTTAGGCTAGCCCTACCTCTATGGCTAGGATTAGTCTATGACTATCCTGCGATAGCGATATGTCTTCTACCTTTCCTAGTTCAGGACTATTAGCCCTGATCTAGGTTAGGTTAGGAAGGTTTCTCTGTCCCCTGCTGAAACTGTACCCATGCACCGTTTCAGCCGATCTGCCTTATCTTAGGTTAGGGAGTGTCCTCCCTTTCCCTAGTGGCCGCTCTGGTACAGAAACCCTTCCTTGGAAGACTTCTCTCTACTCCCCTCCCCACCTATCTCTTGTATAGCCTAGCCTATGCTTAGGTTAGTCTATACCCACCTGTCCCCTGTCCTACAACTCCTCCTTAGGGTGGAGTAGTAGGGCTACCCGAGCTTCCCTGTGCAGTCCGCTCTGGTACATATACCCTTCATAGTGTCCTATGGGGTTAGTCTCTAGTTGTGTTCTGCATATGGGGGGCTCCCCCTCTTTGAGTGTCCCCTAGCCCTCCCTTGGGCTACCTAGCTCCCGGTCCTCAGTGACCCCTGCTCCTGGATGATAGAGCCTGTCTCTATCATGGGTACACCCTCTCAGGGGGGGGATGTCCGGAGTCCATGACTGAACTTCCTGCATCCCTCCCCCCCCCCCTGTCTCTCTCTCTATCCGGGTGCTGGTCTCTTGCCGCCTCCACTGTCGGCGATACCCGCCTCCTACCTTGGTGACTCTCCCTACCCTTGCCGCCAGCCCCCTGTGTGCCGGGGGACTGCCGACTGCCGCCGGCTCCTACCGGCGGCTCTCCTCCCTCCTAGCTTGTCGTCCACTCGCCGGTCGGCCGCCGGAGTGCCGGCATCTATTGCCGGCAACCCGGTTCCGCTATACATTGTCCCAGTCACCAAACCGGCATCCTCCGACTGCCGGAGCCGCCGCTCCCCCGCCGGCGTGCCGCCGTTGTACCGGCGGCCGCCACCCTGGTATACTCTTGACTTACATATTGTCTGTCTTGATGCCAGAAACTCTGTCGGAGCGACCTCCGGCATGCCGGCGGCTTGCCGGAAACCCCCGGAGGCGTCAAGAATACTTGCACCCCCTTCTTCTAGCTATCATATGATACTGATAGCCCTATACCGCAACCAGATGGACTGTTTCCACTATTAAGATCAATACCTTGGTACTGTTCTGTTAGGGATCATGCTGTCTCTTTGCACTCTTCTAATTCCAGCATGCTGCGTGCATCCTTGCACGGCTGGTTGCCGGAAGCAGTTACCTTAAAAGGAGGCCCTCTAGCCCCTAGTTTGGGACCGAATGATTTCGGTCCCAATCTTACCCTTGATTTTTCCACGGAATTCCATTGCCCTATGGAACTCTAAGGAATACTATCCGGTGCCTTCGGTCTCTCGGATTATCCAAGGACAAAGCTTACGGTAACCAGCCGGGCGAGATGCATGGAGTATGTTCTCTTTACTATTTCAATCTCTATGCATCACACCCTTCTTTAAGTTAAAATTAATAATTAATATTAACTTAGTTTAAGAGCCATTCTTATGACTCCCCCATACTCATTTTCTCTTTCTTCCACAGGAGGAGCAGATGAAGTGTGACTTCGCCTTCTGCGCTGTGAAACGCCCGCAGTTTTACGGGCATACGGCTTGCAGGACTCACGCCCCTTGTGCCGACAAGAAAGGGGATCTGAAGTTTTGGAATCCACTGAACTGTACGGTCTGCCAGGCTCACATGGCTGACGCCTTCCATAACCCTCCCTCAGCGGAGGTCAGAGACATTTCTCGTGAAAAGCTACGCAAGTGGGTGCGTGGCTTCCAGAAAAATGCCACCGGACCGTACCTGGCCACCGAAGAATTGAGGTCACTCCTGTTCCCTAAGGCCTCCCCTGATTCAGTGGTACCCAAAGACGTGATTCCCATTGTCCAACTTACAGTGGAACCTGATGTTGTCATGGCTCAGTCCATGCATGAGTGTCGCCTGGATTCCGAGGACGACGAACACATGTCGGATGTCTCGGAAGACACGGAGAAGACGCTTATGGCTCAAGGAGCCGAAGATGACGAAGACAAGGTGGAATACGCCGAGTCGGAGCAAGAGGTCGCTCCTCCTTCCACCCCCGCTCCTACTCCTACACCGACGGAAGTGTCTATTCCGTCTACCTCCTCGACCCCGGATCCCTCTTCTTCCACTCAAGAATTGATCCGACTGATTAGAGCCGTCATGGACGACAGGTTGAAGGAGAATCAGGAGTCCATCAGGTCCATGATAGGATCCAGAGAACCGAAGAGGATTTCGGTTAAGGATCTCCCCGCTTGCTCACATGCCAACCCGTGGAGGTATGCTGAGCATATGGTTATCGCGACCGGCAGGATCTTTGTCAGCGATAAGATCGGCACGGTCCCCTTGGAAGACGTGGAGTTCTTCCCAAACTTTGAGGCCTACCCGGACTGTTACGTCCGTCTGCGCTCTGAACCTGCCTCGAAGGAAGAGACCGAACCGAAGGAAGAGATAGTGTTCGATCTCGCAAAGGCCCAGGCTATGCTAGCCACCACATTCAAGAGTAGGGGCTTTACCTGCTCTAAGCTTCCGGCCCTGAGCAAGAAGCACCCTACTTATGTCGCACCTGAAAGTGCGATTCTTCCATTCCTGGAAAAGGCCTTAGCTGCGTGCCTTAAAGCTGCGGAAGAAGGGAAAGCCTGCCCTGCACTGGAGGAGTGCAGACCCTTCTCCATAGTAACTCCCCCTGACGCTCGAAACTGGAAGGATGTCCAGCATACTTTCGTCGTGGGAAAGCGAGATCCTGACGTCGCCGGACGTCAGTTTAATGAAGACCTCCCTAAGCTCAACGATCACCTCCTTCGTCGGGAACAAGATACGAAGGAGAGGCTCGCAGCATCCTTATCTCATCAAGTCCAACTTGAAATTATGGCCTGTGACACCAGAGTACCAGACCACTACATGGTACTCTCCAAATCCCACCTGATGACCGTGATGAAGGACTTGTACCACTTCATAAAGGCTCGGAGAGCCTGTCGTGAATTCGTGTTTGCAGGTGCCACCGTGAAACACGAACCCCGGAGGCTGATTTCCTCCAACATCTGGGGTAAACACCTCTTTCCCTCTGACCTCGTGAAGGAAATCACCGACAGAGCCGCCACGGAGAATAGGAACCTTCTCCACAAGTGGGGCATGTCCAGGAAAAGGAAACCCTCTCAGGACGACGGACCTCAACCTAAGAGGAAATCCCAAAAACAGAAACCCCAGCAACGTCAACAAAGACGTCAGTTTCCGGGACCCGCTACCTCCCAAGTGGTTGCCCAACCACAACAGACCTTTCAATTGGTCCCCCAACCGGTGTTGTCACAGTCACCGGTCTTCACCCCTGCTTTCGAGCAACAGTCAACTACCTTTCGTCCCAAAGGTAGAGGCTCATACAAGGGTGCAAGCAAAGACGCCTCTCGCCGTCCCTCCAGAGGCAGAGGAGGAAAGGGAGCTAGCGGCCGAGGCAGCAAGCCCTCGGGACACCAGAAGCAATGAAGTGCTTCCGGTGGGAGGAAGACTCCGCCAATTCCAGGATCGTTGGACCTTCGATCCCTGGGCACACAGCATCGTCAAGAAGGGTCTAGGCTGGAGTTGGACTCAACCACCTCCAATCTTCCAGCAATTCTTCCAACAATCAACCCCCCTTCTGGAAGAATATGTCCTAGATCTCTTGAACAAGAAGGTGATAAGGAAGGTAAAGTCCACCAGGTTCCAAGGGAGACTGTTTTGTGTCCCCAAGAAAGACTCAGACAAACTCAGAGTCATTCTGGACTTATCCCCCCTCAACAAGTTCATAGCGAACGACAAGTTCAAGATGCTGACTCTTCAACAGATAAGGACCCTTCTACCTCGAGGTTCCTACACGGTCTCCATAGACCTGGCGGATGCCTACTGGCACGTTCCAATGAACCATCACGCTTCCTCCTACCTAGGATTTCGACTCCAAAGGAAGAGCTACGCCTTCCGGGCCATGCCCTTCGGCCTCAACGTGGCCCCTCGGATCTTCACAAAACTGGCGGATGCCATAGTACAACAGCTCCGCCTACGAAACGTCCAGGTGATGGCCTACCTCGATGACTGGCTAGTCTGGGCTCCATCGCCCGAAGATTGTGTAAAATCTTGCAACAAAGTCACCCAGTACCTAGAACACCTGGGATTCAAGATCAACGAGAAAAAATCTCGCCTCTCTCCAGCTCAGAAGTTCCAGTGGTTGGGAATCCACTGGAACCTTCAGTCACACCGCCTTTCCATCCCCCAGAAGAAAAGGAAGGAAATAGCAGGGTCTGTCAAGCGACTGCTGAAATCCAAACGCATTTCAAGACGCCAGCAGGAACGAGTTCTAGGCTCTCTACAGTTCGCCTCAGTGACAAACCCAATGCTTCGCGCACAGCTAAAGGATGCCGCGGGAGTCTGGAGACGTTCGGCATCCATCGCTCGAAGAGACCTCAAGAGACGGCTTCCAAACAGACTGCGACTTCTTCTAAAGCCGTGGTCAGAAGCAAAGGCCCTGAAAAGGTCCATTCCTCTCCAACACCCTCCTCCATCACTCAACATCCACACGGACGCTTCGCTGGAGGGTTGGGGAGGTCACTCCCACCAAAAACAGGCTCAAGGCACCTGGTCTCCCCTGTTCAAGACGTTCCACATAAACATCTTGGAGGCCATGGCGGTCCTTCTAACCCTAAAGAAGTTATCCCCGCCGCCCTCGATCCACATCCGTCTAACCCTAGACAACTCGGTGGTAGTTCGCTGTCTCAATCGCCAAGGCTCAAGATCGCCCCAGATAAATCAGGTGCTTCTCCCAATCTTCCGTCTGGCAGAGAAGAAGAAGTGGCACTTGTCTGCAGTTCACCTACAAGGATTCCGCAACGTGACAGCGGATGCTCTATCTCGGACAAACCCGATAGAGTCGGAATGGTCTCTAGACGCAAGATCGTTCTTCTTCATCTCTCACCAAGTCCCAGAACTTCAGATAGATCTCTTTGCAACGAGCGACAACAATCAACTTCCTCAGTATGTGGCCCCGTACGAGGACCCCAAAGCAGAAGCAGTGGATGCCATGTCACTGGATTGGAACAGATGGTCCAAGATCTACCTGTTCCCCCCCACCAACCTTCTGTTGAAAGTCCTCTCCAAACTGAGAACCTTCAAAGGGACAGCGGCCCTAGTGGCTCCCAAGTGGCCTCGGAGCAACTGGTACCCCCTGGTCCTGGAGCTGCAGCCCAAGCTGATCCCTCTCCCGGGCCCAGTTCTCTCTCAACAAGTACAGAAGTCGACTGTCTTCGCTTCATCATCGAAAATCAAGGACCTTCATCTCATGATTTTCTCTCCCTAGCCGCAAAGAAGAGGTTTGGGATCTCGAAGAAAAGTCTGGACTTCCTAGAGGAATACAAGACCGAATCCACAAGACGGCAATATGAATCATCCTGGAGGAAATGGGTCTCCTTCGTCAAGACAAAAAATCCTAAAGAAATCACGATTGATTTCTGCATGTCCTTCTTTATTCACCTTCATGGACAGGGATTAGCAGCCAATACGATATCAACCTGCAAATCGGCCTTGACCAGACCAATTCTATATGCTTTCCAAATTGATCTGTCCAGCGACATCTTCAACAAACTACCGAAAGCATGTGCTCGCCTACGCCCAGCACCCCCACCGAAACCGATCTCCTGGTCACTAGACAAGGTGCTCCATTTCGCCTCCAACTTGGACAATGATTCATGCCCTCTCAAGGATCTGACTCAGAAAGTTATATTTCTCTTTGCTCTCGCTTCAGGAGCTCGAGTCAGCGAAATAGTGGCTTTATCAAGAGAGGATGGACACATCCTGTTTACCGATACAGGTGAAGTTACCCTCTCCCCTGATCCGACGTTTCTCGCCAAAAATGAATTACCCACCAAAAGATGGGGCCCTTGGAGAATATGCCCCCTGAAGGAGGATGCCTCTCTATGTCCAGTAGAGAGCCTCAAGGTCTATCTTCGCAGAACTTCAAACTTTGGTGGAGGCCAACTCTTCAAAGGAGAAACATCGGGCAGCGACCTGTCACTGAAACAATTAAGAGCGAAAATCACCTACTTCATTCGCAGAGCGGATCCTAACAGTACACCCGCTGGTCATGATCCTAGAAAAGTGGCATCATCTCTGAATTTCTTTCAGAGTATGGACTTTGAAAGCCTTAAAAACTTCACGGGTTGGAAGTCCTCGCGAGTTTTCTTTAAACATTATGCGAAACAAGTGCACGAAGTCAAACATTTTGTGGTAGCCGCAGGTAGTGTTATGAAACCTGCACCTAACTCTGCGTAGAACAGTGAGTTACTTGGGACTCTAACTCTTCGGGTGCCTATGTTGACCCTCGAGCGATTCATAGTGATGTCGAAAACACTTAGTGCTTTTATAACTGTTCTTATCCCAGGTGAAATGTCATAGTTGTCACACAAGTGCCGCATGCCCTGAGCATGACGTGTTTTTTAATCAAAGACTTGCGTTCCTCGAGAACGAGTGCCTACTAATAAACTTGAAATTCCTTTTCAGATTCAAGAGCAAGTCTTTATTACTATGTACATTATAATTACTGTAAATGAACTTTACTTATTGCTGTAAATTATTTAATTTCTGCATTTGTGAAATAAAATTTCTATTTTATTACCTGTGCGTCTCAATCAGCTCCTACTTACTATGAAATACATGCCTGTCATAGTTTTATTATCCCCCCTTTTCCTTATGGTTATGAAGAAATTAAGATGCTAACTCTTAATTTATATTCACTCTGATTATGTAAGGTTCCAACACGAATACTTACTTTTATTACCCGGGAGATGAACCATCACTCTCAATACACAGTGCCCAACCACCACTGGTCTAATTTTCAGAATGTTCCTATACAAATACCAAACATTCGGCTTCATCTCCAAGTTCTTCAAGTTCTTCTATCAGGATGAATAGCCCTTCAATACCACTTTGACGTCGGCATGGCCCATGGGAACTTCACTGCCAAGGGGGGCAGGATGCTTCTTCCCTATGGTCCTTTATCAAAGATTACTATGCTGTTTTGTCAATGCCTTGGCACTTACTATTAGGGGAAAATCTACCACGATACATTGATTCTCTGGTATTCTTCCATCAGGACGCCATGGCTTGAGCCCAAAAAACGGATTTTGAGCGAAGCGAAAAATCTATTTTTGGGTGAGATAGCCATGGCGTCCTGATGGACCCTCCCTGCTACTTCGTCCAGTTTTAAATCCCACCCTGTTCTACTGTATCATGGTGTTGGGCAAGCAACTGGCTTCAGGATGAAGACGGGCGTGACGTCATTTGAGCAATGGCGCCCGTTTGTTTACGTCTCGAGTATCAGTAGTAGCCACGAGTGAGATTGGCTGTGGAGCGGCTCCCAGCTATTCTCAACCCTTACACACCGAAGCATTAACTCTGTTCGGGGTGAAGATAGCTATGTGGCGCGTTTAGACATGCGTCCCCTGTTGATATACGATGTCTTAAAGGGAAACCTTTGGGATACTCGCTCCAGAAGTTAGAATTCTGTGATAACCTGTGGTTAAATTCTCTGGGAATATCTTAGTAGTTTTATACCCAAGGAAGCTACCAAAAAGGAACCTTCCATCAGGACGCCATGGCTATCTCACCCAAAAATAGATTTTTCGCTTCGCTCAAAATCCGTTTTTGGCCACCCAGCATCATTTATTTTTCCTTCTTGGCCACTCCATGTGGTTTGGTCACACTTTTATATCCAACTTTGTAACTATTTGCTTTTATCCTCATACTCGTCTGATATCCAGAATGATGAAGGTCAGTTTTGCCATTGCAAAGTAAATCATGACACTTGACTTGGATCAGCTAAGTTGTAGTTTTGCTGGTTGAGTATTACCCTGATGATAATACCATCGGGTTAATTTCAGATCTCTTAAGGATGGCAACTACTTTATTTTGCTATTGGAAGAGCAAGTGCATTGTTTACATACTCTACTCTTTTGTTTTCTAGACCATAGAGGTAACCAGTCACTTGAACTGTTGAGTACAGTACAGTATACATATCATCAACCATCGGCAATCGAGTGTCCAGAATCGAGGCTCTTATGTAAAATTCTTAAGATTTATTGTCACACTTGAATTGATACAACAAATAATAACAAGCTACCATTTTCTATTAGAGCAAGTTGTTAATATGAATATGGCTGTTTCCATAAGATTCAAAATATTGGAAGCATTGTATGCTTGAATTGGCAAGATTTCTGACAAAACTTGCAAAGTTGGAAAAGTATGTAGACAAGGCTTGTTGAGTGTAACCAGCAGTCTTAATGTGGAGTGTGGTTTTGAAACTAATAATCTTAAAATATGTGAGCAATTTCTGTAAGGTTATGAAATTCAATTAATCTGTTCTGTCTTTGTGAAGTGCTGAGTGAATTAAAATAAGTTGAAATAAATTTTATCTTCATAGTAAATTTAGGGACCCTTGAACTATATCAGTTTGCCTTGGGCAAATTTATAGTACTTTAAAAGGTCAAAAGTTAATATACTTATTTGATACAGATTTATTTTTATGTTGAGGAAAATCTTGTTTTTAAACTGTAACAGAAATCTTGCTTGATTAACTGAATTCCTCATCTTGACATTGTCTAGGCTCGTCACAGTCTGGATGAGAGTGATGAATGTTTGGATTTTGAAATTCAGTCTCCTGCTCATCCTCACCTAGAAAATCTAAGTATAACAGGCGTGGTTAGTGACTTCCGTCTCCGATTCATGTTGAGCCACACGCCAGCAGTTCGCAACTTGCATTTAGACGGTGAACTTGAATGGCTTCATGATGACATGTTCAAGACACTTTTAGATGAAAATCCCCTGCCAAATCTGGAAGTAAGCAATATTTTTTATTAGTCAATTTTGAAGTTTTTCTTATTTTACGGAAATTAATTTAATCGATAACTGGTGTACTTTGTTATTGTGAGGTTGTCAAAAAATATTTTATAAGACTACAGTACTATACACTACCTAATTATTATGAATTTAGAAATTTTTTTTTTTTACTTTTGATATATTTATAATTACGCAGTGGTTATATTCCTTAGTATTGTAGAACACATATCATTGATTTAAGGAAAATTTGTTCCTTTTTCTACTTTCAGTGTGTGTGGTTTAATGTATCTACAACAGTCACTTTAAACACTGTACGGCTTTTTCTGCTACATGATAACTTAATTCACACCATTGGTCGCCTGTGTCACATGGCTAAATCTACGATGAGCGAATATCAAGAACTCCAGGATTTAGTTCGTCAAAGAAATCTTGACGTGAAACTTATATGGGTAACAGATGAACGTAACAGGTAACACTTGATCATTGTGAAACTTTTTCCTTTTGTGATGTAACTTTTATGATTAGGTTTTAACTCTTGGTAGAATATATTGACGCGATATTGTCGGGGCTGACTGAATACAATACGCATTATACTTTGTACATAGCTTTTCATGTCAAGCTCTGCAGTCATCTGCAAAGGGTTAAAAATTATGAAATGAAAGTCTGTGAGAAAAGCTTTAATGATATTCAGTATTTTTGGATATCAGTCAGAATTTTGAAGGGAGTATTTTTTGATGCAGTGTAACAGCTTTAAAAATAAGTCGTCCCTAAATTAAAACTAATCACAGCTTGTATGTGTGTGAAATATATGGACTACTTGTTAAAAACACTTGAAAATATTGTGTGAATTAAGCAGTAATGGCTGGTCATAATTCTTCTTATCAAAAGAATGAAGGGTTGAGATGAGCCGGTCAACTGAATGAAAGTTCATTGGCCACTATGATTTTTTATATGTTTAGTCAAAGAAGTTTTACAGGACTCCAAAACATTTTTGGACAATAGCTAATAAAAGTGCTGTTCGGCAAATGATGTAAGCTCAAAAAGAAACCTAGAATATCGACAATTGTTCTAGCAGTTGGGCTTTGGCCTATATTTCAAAATACGATCACACCCAATAACCGAGGAATTTTGAATTTTTAAAAACTATTTTTCTATAAAAGGTTACCATTGTTTCTAAATTTACGGGTGTTACGGTCATACTTCTATGGTTATCAGCATTTGTAAGAAATTTAATTTTATCCGAGTCAGCCACATAAAAATATGGTCATGATTACACAATTAGCTTTTTTAGTAATTACAGTTATGTACGTAGAATTTAGCATACATTATGGTATATATTTTATGCAAACTGTTATCATGACTAGTTTGTTCTTTGCATATTTTGTAAATCATTCGACATTACTCATTTTGGATATTTACATCTAACAGATAATAGATACAGAGTAAATTTGCATATTTTCAATATTCTAAACTTTAAATTTGCATATTTTCATTTGTCTGAAATTAAGATTACCAGCATTAAGTCTAAACTAGTTATTTAGTTTGCCAAACATTCTCTCTCTCTCTCTCTCTCTCTCTCTCTCTCTCTCTCTCTCTCTCTCTCTCTCTCTCTCTCTCTCTCTCTCTCTCTCTCTCTCTCTCTCTCTCTCTCTCTCTCTCTCTCTCTCTCTCTCTCTCTCTCTCTCTCTCCTCTCTCTCTCTCTCTCTCTCAACCAATACCATTGGCAAAGAACTACAGTATCATGTTGTTCACTAAGGGTAATTCCTGATGCTTAGGTTGGAGTGGCTGCCATAATAATTAAGCTCCTTATTAGGGCTCCTTTGGTCTTTCATTTAGCTATCATAAATGGTGAAAATATAATCATAGCTTTTTGAATTAAGAACAAAGCTCATTATAAACAAAAGTTATTTAATGCTCTATATGCTAGCTTTAGAGTGCAGTATGCACAGTGATGAATAATTCTTTTAGGGATTTACTAGAAACTTTCTCACTGACAGAATTGTCACAGGCAATTGTTCAACCTTTTATTGGTTTCCATTAGTTCCCAACTGTATCAGTTTCCCCACTCCAATGAGCTGACATAATTCAGGCTTATAAATTTAATGCTTTTTTATTCCTCGTAGCCAGATGGAAAATCTCGGGCTTCTTACTTTAAAAGTATGAAAAGTATTCCCGATTACAGTACTTAACATGGCAAATATTGAATGCATTGACCTACGATGTTTAGATTTTATAAGCTAATAATCTTAAGAATTAAAACAAACAAGGTTTATGCAGTATAATAACTGTTGACCTTTAGATGAGGTGCTGTGCATTAACTTATTTTCCTTCTCTTTTACAAGAGTCTGTTAACATTTTACTTTCCTTTAAGATTGGAAACAAGATTATAGTAGAGATTCCGCCTTCACATATTGTTTTTGTATTGCTTATAAAATTCATAATGTCGTCCTAATGCAAAAAATATTTAGTGTAAACATTGTTTGGGTGAATGAAATCTAATGGAAGTGTGGTAGGGATTTCTTAAGTCAATTGTTTATGGAAGTTATTTATGGGGAACTATAGACCTTACTTAATTAAATTATTCTTAGAATGCAAACTAAAATTAAAGGGCCTTTATAAGCCGTAGGTTATTGGCTTAAAGTTACGAAGTAACTTTTTGTCAATGTTGATCTTTGAGGGAATTAGGCTAGGTAAAGTAATGATTTCCGTTAAATACATTATTAATTTATGGATTATTGATTAAATGATATTCCTTCCATATAAATGGATTCTGTTCTCATTCAAGAGAACTACTTTTCAAGTTGATGAATCTGAACTGTGATAAGATTTGTGTATTCGGTATTACAACCTTTCTCGGATATCTGTATTTTTAAATACAGTACTGTACAGTATAACTAAAATCTACCCTTGAGTGACATTACAAGATAAAGGGAACTATAAGATTTAGGTGCTATGTGGTGCTTAGGAAAGTGATGCACTTTAATATTGGTGTAAAAAATTATAGTTCAGTATCTTTGTAACTATATTAAGAAATATTTTACAGCACCCGGTATGGTATCATTCACTGAAAATGTGAATGATCTGAAATAAGGAATAACTTATGTTAACTAAATTGGCATACATCTCCTTGCCAAAATCATTACAATGAATTAAACCAATATCATGATTACTGTATACATTTTCTGTTAAATTTAGGTTATGGTTACACGACCATAAACCAACGGCAGCTGGTTAAACAGAATATTTAGTTTGGCAATGAAGTTTTTTAACATGAGAGGAAAGCTGTGATTGCTGGGATCTTTAGTTCTGTAATTTCATGTACACCAAAGACTTGAGGACTGTATCTTCATGTAAATATTAGGCATTTATTAACCTATTAGTTTGATGCACAATTTGCAAGGGAATGTGAAGTACTAATTTATAATTTTATTGAAAACTAAGCATTTTATATTTTAGCTTTGCCTTCAAGTATTCCTTTCAGAGTCAGTCGTTCAGTTGTATATTGCTATATATGGACTCCAGGAAACAGTAGTATGATAGCAGTCCAGCTCGCTTAAATTTTTTAATTGGTTATCTCAACCATTGTATTATAAAATGGCTCATCATACCTACTTAAGTTAGAAAGGATTTACCGTACTTCTTTCACAGCCAGGCTCGCAGGTACACTGCATCTCCCCCTCACTGTTTGTCTTTGTGTTGGCTTTTCTATCATCTTGAGTCTTCATTTTTTTCTAAACTGTGCTTTTAGTTGATGCAGTTTGTGTTAACTTTTTTTTTTTTAAATTTTATTTCAGTTTAGTGTATACCTGTCATTTTATTTCTTTAGTAAATTATAAGCATGGAATTCACAGGCTCTTATTTTTTTGGTTATGTGGATATTCTTGTAGTTTACATAGTCTGTTTGTAAGAGTCAGTTGTTTCGTAAAAGTTTCTTAACTATATTTTTTATGGGTATTTTCTTCTGTTGCTATTTCCTCTTTCATTCTCATGTGTAAAGGAGAGAGAAGTTTTTTGTGGGTATGGGGTGAACTTTTCTTTTTGTTACTCAAGGCTAGTATTCGAGTGAGGTGGCCTTTATTGACAATATCTCGGCCCATGTGTCAATTTTGTAAGTAAATTCTACACCTCTTTTGTGTCTTAGTGGGCCAAGACTACTTTGTTCCTATTATGCACTTAGTGTCGTGAGAATTATGACATGGAGAATTGTGCTGTGATGCAAAAATTAAAGTGCACTTGCAAGAGATATTATCCTAGGATCTCTGCCAGGAAGTGTTTCATGTTCTTTATCAGCAAAAGTAGATGTTAATGGACTGGAAAGCCATTTTATGACTGATAAGACATCCTTTAATGAATGGATGTGAATGGAACATGTGTTTTTGTATGATTAAAACCTTTCTGCTTCTGTTTTTGGAAATTTTTAAGATCCACAACTTGTAAATAACCTTCCTTATTCTGGAACTACAGTCCACAAGTAAAGTTCAGCTCAAATGATGATTTAATGATACAGTATAGTCAGCAACATCTATGCACCACCTGGGCAATTGCATTAATCAAATGGTTGACTTTCACGTTTTCAATCTGATTCTGGGTTATTATTTTAATCTTTTATTTGTGTTTAACACACATTCTTATTATTTGTCAAGTTATATGTTTGTTATTTTTGTTGAATACTGAAGTACAGTATTAAAGAAATTGTAATTTATCTAAATAAATATTGATAATTACACAGTATTCTATTTATATCGAGTATTCAATCATTTCCACGCATTTTACCTTCGAATATTAAAATGCTTTTTAATTCCAAAGTTTTTAAATTGAAGATGCCCTCCGAATAGTTCTCTTAATGATGGTTATAATTTATTGGCGTTCTTGGCAGATTTTCCATTTTATTTATTTTTTCACGGAGATTGTTCCATTGCATATATTTCTTACATAGTCTGTGGTAATTTACTTTAATATTTTCCTTGTTTATTACTTTTCCTTTCCTTATATTGACATTAACTTTTGTTGCTATACTTTCAGCTTTACCTAGTATTACATTGTTATTCGTCAAGGCTTGGAACCAAGTCCTTTTCTGTGTATCTTAATAAGGAAATCTACAAAGGAATGTTGAAAGGGACTCTCCTTGAAACTTGTATGCAGATGGCCAAGTGTTCTCATGAGAGGAATTTAGTCAAAAAGTTTAAAACACAGAAGAATTTAATTGAGAGAATTCAGGTTCATTGTAAGCATAATTACCTCATGGGGAATGAGAATTAAAGAAAAGAGGTAATTTTTATGAATGGTGTTGCAAGATGCTCAGGATTGCAAAAAAATAATCATACAGGAGATTATCAAAGCCTGAAGCCTGAAATGTACATGAGCAATCTTGGAAGAGAGGAAGAAGCACTATTTTGCAGAAGGCAAGCATTTGAAAAAGATCTTTTGTTACCTTGGAGGTTCCACTGAACTATGATGAAATTCATGGAGAGGGCAAGAAAGAAGAGTAGGAAAAGCCTGGAATAAGTAAAATGACTTATGTTACTGGCAAGTAAGAGTATTCCATTATTAAACAGAGAAATGACTTTTACTGCTCCGCTCTGCACACAATGACAGAAGTGTGAATGAAGAACAACATTCATGGCTGTAGTGAAGTGGGAAGATAACGACACAAACAGGAACTTGATGAGATGTGGTTTTGACATTTGAGGTTTGAGGTACACTCAATCTTAAAGTTGTGGATGAGGAGCAGTAGTGCAAAGTCCAATCCCAGATAATCTTGTAAAAGAGGGATAGATGAAGAGTTTAACCAGATGGAAATTTAGGCGGGAATTGCACAAGACAGAAGACAACCAATCTGTAGAACTCATTTCATGTTCTGTCCCATTTTCACCAATTAATGCCAGGCCACATATGCTTCATTTGACAAGACATAGCAAGAAGGAAAGTATCTTTGATGTAAAAGTTGTAGTACCAAGGCATTTGATTGGATTCTTAGTGGTGTATTATTTGCTCCCAATTGAAGAATTGGATTGGATGTATGAATGTAGGCCTTGGGAGGCTATTCAACACCTATATATAACCAGGAAACTCCTACAGTTGTAGTACAAAGGATAAGTTAAAGAGGCAGGAAAGAAGGAATGGAAGTGAAGGCTAAAAAAGATGAAGCGATGGTCCAAAGGGCGCTGCAAAGACTTCTCAAGTAGTGCATACAGTGCAGCACTTAACCCATAAAAGGGATTACAGAAAGGGGAAATATTTAGTCTTCGTAGTTAGTGTGTGTTTCTCAGCTTGCCTTCATGTTAGTTATTTCGTCTTCCTCTTTTTATGTACAAAAAAATTTTGAAGAAATTCAAAGTGGGCACAAAGCAAGGCCATTTTGCATAATGTTCATGAAGGGTGGTTGTCAGTCTCATTGAGTGTAGGTTTCATTTAGCTTGAAATTTCCTATCCTCATACTGTACGTGGTTGAAGGAATTTGAAATTTGATACAAAGGTAAAACATTGAAGTGAAATAGTCTGTCATACTTGAGTTTTAACCGCAGCTCTTAAAATATTTTTATTATGATCAAATTTAAATTTTTTTATGAATTTTGGTCAAATACTGTATGGTGCTTAAGTAGATAATCATATAAAAATGTAGCATGAATTTTTTCAGTGTAATTATCAATTTTTTTCAGTATTCTAGTGTCATTATGTTATGATATAACTCTTGGTGATTGAATTAATTTATTTTTTATTTTTCACAATTGCCTCGATTAGTTTTACAGAGAAATCTGAAGATCTTATGTCTTTTCTAAGCAAGCTGTGGAGAATATCTCAAGGAAGGCTTATCCTAAACTCAACATACCAACTGATAGATTTACCTTCTTGCATTTTTGAACCAAGGACAAGTCTCCAGGATTATCATCTTGCTCAAAAGTCAGTAATGTTTACTTATCATTGGGTTAGGGTTGTTTGGGTGTAGTGTCTACTTAATACAAGAACTAGGTAAGTTAAAAGGCATTATTTCCGTATCATGGCTTCTGCAATATAGATTATCCTAGTTCTTGAATCGCACCAGATGTTGCTCTGATAAGTTTGGGGTTGGGGCATATGTATTCCAGGGGGAAGTTTTAAGTTTATATTGGGACGAAACTCCAATCTAAGGAGGGTTAAGTGTCCACTCCCTGATCACAGCATTGGAAACCCTCACTAGGTTTGAGTCCAGTGTATACATCATCATCTCCTCTTATTTATTGACGGAAAGAGCCTCGGTTAGATTTCGCCAGTAGTTCCTAATTTGATGCTGAATTGTTGCCTTTCTTTAACAGCTTATAATACTAGTCAGATTTGCTCAAACCTCTTGTAACATTTGCAGTAGCCTATTTGATCTTTGCAATCTAGAATTAGTATTCCCATTAGTATCTTGTTCTAAAGTTGTCATATTAGTCAAAACTAGTTTTGTACTAGTTGTTCAAGGTAGGGAGGGAAAATAAGTTCTGCTATTGTGAGAGAACATATCCCAAACTTACCTTTTAATGATCAGGAATTTTTGTTACAGTTGGAAACTTTTCATAGAGCATAAAAGCTACTTTTTTTTTTTAGACTGATTGAGCAATAGGATGGTGGTGAAGCAAATATTTTTAGTTACAAATGTAAGTGTTCACTGACCTAGTTACAAATGTAAATGTTCACTGGCCTTGTGAAAGTCAATTTGGTATATAGCAATTTTTTTCAAACTAAAAATTGTGAAAACTATACAAACTAGCATTTACAAGGAAAAATAAACAACTTTCTGAAGGAGCACATATTTTTATAAGATAAAAAGGGATGGTAGCAATACCTACCACTGTTAGTAAATTAGGAAATCTGGGCAAAGTAAACATTTGTGTATTAAAATTACAGCTGCCCAAATATGAAACTTGAGTCTGTCCGAATGCTTCTATATTTACACAGCCAGGCTAAGATTACACAAAGACTGTCATGCTATTCTCCCGTATAAGCAAAACTGTCGTATTTTCTCTCGTATAAGCAAAAACTGTTGTTCACATCAAATATTCCATCATTGGATACAGTATCTGGTATCGAATGAGAAATTCTTCCAACAAAATAGACGAAGATAATGTGATCTGTCCCCTGTAATATTGAAGGAAGTTGGAAGTTCATCTTCCATGGTGGCATTTCACAAAACTTTTAAATTTTTTAATGCAGATATTGTTATCACAGATAGTTCATGGCAGCTCCATAATCACTTACAGAAAATTTATGCATGTACTGTGAGCTTTCTTAGAATAGGTGAACAATTTTTTTCCCCCCTCCTATATAAACATTTTTATTATTTAACAATTCTAAACAACAAAAAAAAACTATGAAACACCAGCATAATGTACAAAAAGTCAGTCGCACACTACCATACGTAAAAACGTCTTTCAGAGGTTCACGAAGTTTTGTTTGTTTAGATTACGTTTACTTTCAACTAAACCTTTTAAGATACGAAAACTGACATGCAAACTTATCGATAGAAAACAACTTAGGGCTCGTGGAAAATTAAACAACGGATCGCTTACTAAACCATAAAACAAAATAGATTTCAAGTTTTCAAAGTTTTAGATTTTATAATGAGATTCTTGAGAACAACATAAATAGCTGCAAATAGAAATGTTCAAACCTCCACTAGATATACAATTTCCACTGTACAAGTGACTTTGCAAAATGGATTTGAATGGTGAATAATACCACCATGATGCACAGGACGCACTCGTGAAGCCATATGTTGGCAAAAGCCATACATACAACAATTCTTAATCACAGCCACTGTTTGACTTGATACAGCTATGGTGACCATCTCTCAACACTCAAAATCTGAAAGAAAAATAGAATAAAATCAGGTGAAAAAAATTTCAAATGCAGATTCTACATGCAATTATCAGCACGTTGATATACCAAATGTGGAAAAAACTTTCAAATGAAAAACATACACAATTATTTTTTTAAATTCTCAGCCTTTTAACCTGACTTAAATTGTTTATTATAATTTAAAATTGTTTGTATTGAAAAAACATTAAAATTCAGATTGAAAAAAACAAGTTTGTATTATGTAACAAAAATATTTAAAACTCGGTTTGTGCAAAATATAGATTTCAAAATTTGTATAAAAAAATTTAGAGATTTGTTTCATATAAAAATAATCAATTCATAGTTTCTTTTGGTAATTTGTTAGTTCATAATAAATTAAAAATCTGCAAGAACTAGAATGGAAACACCATTAACATTGTCAGCTTTATCATTATTTTCGAACCATCCAAACTTTTAACTTATTTTTTTTCATACAGAGCTATTGATCACAAAACGACGAAAAAGTTTGAAAGAAGAATCTAGGCAAGAGGACTCGGAAAGAAAGGAACTTAACCTCTTCTAGACAATATGACTAGGCTTGTAAGCCTAACATACAGGTCGTGTATTATAACAAGGGATTTTACCCTGTGTAAGATAAAACTGATGCAAGGGAACACACCAGTTACAAGTAACTTGAATTAGGGTGACACTTGCCCCAGACAACATGGCCATCGAGTGCAAATTGTATGAAGGATGATAAGTATGAGGTCAATGCCTCGTAAGTGCCCAATACATGGGAAATGATGACTGTGGTAAACTTGTAGTGTACTTATTCATTTGCTTGTTTGTTTGTTAAATTTGTTCCTACATGAATATGAACAGAAGCTCAAGAGATATTTAAACTTTTCATGAGGGGAGGTGCACAAATACTACTCTCCTGCCTCTGGTCAGTTTTACTTTTTCTTTCAGATTGAATTAATTTATCATAATATTATTGGTATATTTATGAAAGATTCAATGTTTTATTATAACTGTAATTGTGAGAGTTTTCAGTGCTACCTGCCATTATACAACATACATGTCTGTTGCTGTTCTATTCATCGTGTGTGAACTTACAGAAATGACATGAACCTAAGGAAGTTGATTTTCCTGACCATCACTGATGCTCTGTTGGAGGAACAGTTCTGCTGCTGCCTGGAGGGAAGGGTCATACCCCAAACTTTCTTCTTACCTCAGCATCCTCGATCCAAGAAAGGCAATAGGGATGTACCATCTGGTTGGACCTGTCGTGATCTCTTAACCCCATGAGAGTGGTTTCGTTAGCAAGCACAACTCCATAAAAACTAACTTGCAGTTCTTCCTTCCACATAGGCACAGGGGATGGGGATGAAGGCCGCAATTGGAATTTGAGCTCATTCTTCAGGATACTGTTACAAAATTGTACACCTGTTGTCTATCACCAATTCACGGAGATACCACATCATGCTCATGCCATGCAGTCGTCAGCAATCACACAAAAGCACTTTGGTGACCTTCAAAGGTGTTTCACGCCCTTTTACTATGGTCATCAGTTCTTTGTGTATTTCGTTAGGATTCTACTTCTCCAACTCGAGAAACTCCTTACGCCCAACTGATTGATTACATCCTTCCTCTGTATTGGCAATGGAGTTCATGTGTACCATTGGAAGTGCCCCTATTCCAATGTCCATCAATTCAGCGATAGCAGCACTGACAATGGGGTCCCGATGCAAGACTTGGGCACAAGGGCACATTATTTCTAGACTTGGAGTCTGCTGCCATTAAAGCCACTTTCTGTTCTGACAACTGGTTGGGTGCAGTTGTATACTACTCCTCGTACCGGAATTCAAAAGTCCCGAAATGCAGTAGACACGGACCTTCCTAATGCTGAAGGTAGCTTACCTGTGGGCTTTGGCTCCCAAAGGTACATGAGGGAGAAGATAGCCCTCTTAGTCCTCCAGACAGTTGGCCTTTGCAGGAAGAAATTACTATAAAAAGCAAAGTCAGCTGGGACCTGACGACCAACCTTCTGCCCCTTCTTCAACTTGGCTCCAGATAATGATGGCAAGTATCACGGGGTCTGCCACTGTGAAAGAAAACTTCCCACACTCAATGAACCTGAGGATATGTACATCTAGATACCCATCCTTCAGTCCTACAGGAACTAACTTGTCTTTGTCTTCAGGGCTAACTGCTCCCAAAAGTTCACGCTCACTTCTTCTTGTGGCTATTCGCACTAGATTTATCTCTTGGGATTTATCAACAATCAATTTTTCCTGTCTGCTTCCAAGGTGCAATGCATCAGGACTAAAACAGTTGGCTTTCCTTTGGCCACAATCTGGTCATTAAGTGCCGACATCCTCAGCAGAGAAGTTCCACTCTGCTCACAGACTGATCCAAGGAAGGGTGGTCCACCTAAGTAAAATCCCACATACCATCCTACTTGGAGTCCAAGCAATGCTTTTACCATTGCAAGCTTGCTACAGAGTTTAATAGAACACCTGGTACTGTTGAAAGACAAAATCCCCAACATCACTTGTGTCTACAGGAAAAGGGGTACAGTTTCGCGTACCCGTTACAGTTGGGCAAGCAAGTACGAACCTGGGAAGCTGACAGCGTTGTCAACAAGATCCATTCCAAACCATAATAATGATAGGAAAGAGAAGTATTTTTGCAAATACGCTCTATTACCAGGGGCATGGCGTAAGACCAGAGGGGTTTCCACATTCATGGGAGGCAGAGATGTTTCTTGCTCTACGGGAATAAACATAGAGGAACCCATTCGCTTTCTGGTTAATCCAGAGGTTCCAGTATACAGCAGCATTCAGGACACCTTTCCCATACACTGGTTACTTCTAGAAGCCTTAACATTTCTGCCTGTTTACCTGTGGTTTACCAATTACTCATGTTGTTGACGTCCGTCTTGGGATAACCCTGGCAGCTCACAATTGATAAATGCCAGGTGGTTTCCAGATGTGCTCATGCTCCTCTTTATGTTCCTATCTTTAGTTAGTAACATCGTAGAAGGAATTCTCAGGTTAGTGCCTCTGCAATGAATGCTGTTCTCATCTTCCTTTGTCAACGGTGTTCTTCTCAGTCTCGGTGAGAGAAAGCTGCCACTCAGCCTTAACCAGATCTAAGGCCCAGCCTCAGCCTAAGCTCAGAAGTAGCTCCAAACAGTTTTCCCTCTCCCAGAACTCGAGCCCCCATTTTGAGATGTTGCTCGAGTCCTCACATTTCTTGAGTAGACCTTGCAAGAGTTCTAGAACAGGAATCAGATATGACGAGACACCCAAGACTACATACGAGCCTTGACTTTAATGTTGCGCAAGCCATTTCGTATGTCACTGGTTTCCCACTCCTCTAATCCGGAGTTAGTGTTCAAGATCCAGAATTTAGCCATCCACAAATCCAGCTCCTCCTCCATCTCTCTTCTACAAAAAGGGTTCGGAATGATTCCCTCCTCTGTCCTGTGAGGACATTATGATGCTATCTATGGAACTATGATCCCCACAGAAAGAAAGATCCTGTACCGAAAGGATGAAGAATAAAAAAAAAAAAAAATTTTTATTCAAGAACGTGATTTCTTCCAACTTGTGCCCCATCAAATGTGCACTCTAACGAAAGGAGAGATTATCCCTTGTTTGAGAGCATGACATCGGTGATATTGGATCTTTAAATAATCTTCAGGTAGAACCTGTCAGAGTTTAGCTGAAGACTCGCTCACAATCTGCTACTTCTGTAATATTTGAAATGGAAACGGCCCTGCTTTACTGGAATAGAAACTTCCCATGCTAAGATGTGAATCTCTGCAAACTTCTCAGAAATAAACGAGTTGACACACCATGGGGCTATTATAGATCTGGTAAGTGTTTTTTTTGCCAAGCCGTGCCTTTGGTTTTCACACAGCTGACGTTATCGCCGCTCATTTCTGCCACCCATCATTGCCTGGTAATGATGTTTGTCTTTCAGGTGCTCACTGGTCACGGGAAAAGATGTAGACAAAGAAGATCCCCATGTGACCAGTGAGCACCTGAAAGACAAACATCATTACCAGGCAATGATGGGTGGCAGGAATGAGCGGCGATAACGTCAGCAGTGTGAAAACCAAAGGCACGGCTTGGCAAAAATAACACTTACCAGATCTATAATAGCCCCATGGTGTGTCTACTTGTTCACTGGGCAAGGTTGAAAACCTGCGACTTTACGCAAGTTCTCAACTCCGTCTAACTTGGAGCTTGGTAGTTACTTTCAGTGCCCAGTTGTGTGGACACATCCTAATAAACCCTGCTTGAACTATGCAGAACTTGAGCCATATCCTAACCAAGACATCCAACAAATATCTTGGAATAGGAATAAACGGGGTAAAATACAAGCATGCTTGAGAATTATTCTAATTTGAACCAATAAGTTAATGTTGAAGTAAAATTGTTGAAATTGCAGGGTGGTTTCCTATGCATGGAAAAGTCAGCAAAGGCCTCCTAAAGGAACATTTCACTGTTCATGCAACCCTGTTAAACGAACTGTATATAGTATAGGCCAGGTTGACAATAATAGCTAATGCAGACTTCAAAACAAAACTTGAAGGATACATATGATAACCTTCGAACATGAAGGTGGAACTCTCACAATGTGTGTGGAATTTTAAGAAAGTCAGAGTGACAATGCCAGACAGAAAATCCTTGAAGTAGTCAACAGTAAGCTCCATGAACAACAACTGGGAATAGAAAAGATCAGTCAAAAGGAAGCTGGAGCTGGCTGCAATTTTTCACTAGTACTCATCCCAAGAGATCTACAGGATGGAATGTGTAGTTATTTAAAGAATGCTATTTTTTAATTCCCATTCCAGTAGTTCAAGGATAAAGATTTGTAAGCATGTAGGAACATTAAAAGCATTTAGGTACTGTAGTTGCATTTTGGTATAAACGCATCAAAATCATAATTATCTTTTTATCACCAAAACTCATTTCAAAATAAACATTACTTTGTATATTTACTATTCTTTTCTTTATCCAAAGCAAAATATAATGAATTGCACAGCAATAGCTCGGAGCACAATAACTATGACTGGTATTTATCTGTGAAGAGCAGCTTGCTCTGTATTCTAATGTAAATTAACAAGACTTCTCAAATAAACAACCCCCACAAAAAAGCCACTCACCTAGGTTCTCTAAGCACCATGTCAACATCTCAGCTCTCGAATAAAAGATAATCTTTCAGTCTTCGCGGAAGAGGGAGACAGTTTATGCCCCGCTGAGCTATATGCTTGAGTATGGTATCTCTACATAAACTTTTCAAAGTAGCAACTGGAAAAATACAAGAAAATTAACAAAAGAATTGATAAATGAATAGATAATTGAATATGAACATTCTATCATAAAAATCCTATATTATGCCTAACAATTTTTTTCCAGCATAATGGACTAAGTAACTGGTAAGCTATTTGTGTTGGTAAAATTTCTCTACTAATTCCCTATGTATTAGTAGAGTGAAAGATCAACACATTTATGGTAAATGCATAAAAACAAATGCAAGTTCATAATTTAAGATGTTAAACAATACCCGAATTCTCAATCCAGCCAACTTTCACCTGATGGGAGAAGTTATACGTTGTGTATAGTTTCAAAAAGTAATAAAATCGTTTAAAATATTTATAGTATTTTTCTTCCCCTGTGGTATTTAAATAAATACATTTTGTAGTGTTTAATACTTAAAATTTATTTTACTATAGAAACCTTGCAAACAAAAATAAATCAACATTTGTTGTAACTTTAATGCCTGTAACTGTATTATAATTAAGACTATCTTAAATAAAGGAAAGCAAATATTCTAATAAATACAGTATAGCCCAAAGTCATTATATAAGACAGAGTCTACTCAGTGGAATTAATATCAAATTAAGACAAGGCTGTGGGAATTAATGTCACTTGGATGTCATAGCATCCCATGGTACCAACAGATGCAAAAATGGACTGGCACCGGCACTCAACCCATTATAAGTGCAGTATTTGGAGATAAGGCACAGTCGAGATAATTATGCGACAGCCAGACTAATAAAAAAAAAAGGTGGAGAATAAAACTTTGCTTATAAATTCTATATAGATGGCATGTATTCAAGGGTTCAAAGCCAATGTTTGAAAAAGAATTTATAGTCTTAACACTTTTATCCTAGAAATGTCCAACTCCCCATATACTAAAACATTTCCAAATCCTGTCCACACGATCGAGCATGCCCGACGGGCAAGCAGTGATACCAGACCACAATAGTTAGTAAGAATGAGGGTTAATGACGTCAAAAGCGGGAAAACCACAGACAGGGATCTGGCATCCTAGTGTTGCCAGATCCCTACCTTTAGTTTTCCCTCTTCTGATGTCATCAACCCTCCTTTTCACTAACTATTGTGGCCTGGTATCACTGTTTGCCCGTCGGGCATGCTCGATCGTGGGGACAGGGCCTTAAAGATAACATCCTTTAAAAAGACAAGACTGAATAAAACACCACATACCTCCAGAGACAGGAAGCTGTATTATTCTGATCTGTTTTGTAGTTCCATACACATCAACCACAGCATACAGAGGAGCTTCCCGGTATGGCAATTTTTTGGTAAAAGCTCCTTGGTCTTCACCATTTATTATGTAGTGCATTTCAGCTAGATTCCCCTGAAAAAAAAAATAAATTTTAATAATAAAACTTATTACTATAACTGCTTGATAATTCATATTACTTAACTCTGGAAGCTTGGTTTTAACAACACTTACCCCTTGAAACTTAAATTCCTGCATTTATAATTTTAAAATAATTGTAGATTATTGGTAAACCTCGAAATAACAGTTCAAGATAGTTTCAGATTTATATAACCCCAACACCACATAACTAAAATTAGATTCGCTAAATTAAGAAAATATACAAAAACTAAAAATCTTTATTAAACCACATAGCCTACAGCAACTAAAGAACCTAAAACCCAGCAATTTTGATAAACCTGGGTTCTTTAATATAATGTTTAGCAAATATCGACTTGGTATGACACCGAGCTGTCGCCTAAACCCTTTCCAACAGATTTTAGCAAAACTTAAGTGATGTAGCGACACTGCTAACATCATGAAGCTTATACTTTAAGGCTTCCATTAGACTTGGATTTATTTCGGTGAGTTGCTGTGAATGAGTTATTAACAAAAATAGACTCTGCACTTGAGGAAAGAGAAAAATTTGGACCAACACCCAAAATAAATTGAGAAAAATACACCTATGTTCATAGATTTGTCCAAATAATACTGAACACCTCTACTGGACAAAGAAATCTCTTTTCTGATGTAATGCTCACATCCTCTTTCAGAGAGGGGATCTACAGGCTGCTACAAGCTCAGAAACCCCATCTGAAACAGTTTTAACTAAACATGTCAGATAATCCAAAACCAAATTAAAATACTAATGGATTGCAAATTTCTTTTCTTTGACTAAAAATAACTCCTACTATAGAAGCTACAAAGGAGAGTATCTCAAGAATACTCTACATTAGTATTTGCATTAGTATCAGGCTGGGAGGAACGTAGAGAGGAGAGTCCCCTTTTATTTTTTTTATTTTCGTTTCATTTGATGATATCGGCTACCCCGCAAAATTGGGGGAAGTGCCTTGGTATATGGATGGATGGAGTATTTGCAAACTTTACTCTAGCAAACCAGCTTGCCACCCTTGAATTTGAAGATTTAGTTCTATTTTTGGTGGGCTCAAGACAAGAGATTAACTTGCAATTTAGAACAAGATTTGTTAACTAATTTGCCTTATACAAGTGTAAAAAATCTTTGTGATATAGAAACGAGAAATAGCATTACAAGCTTTTCTTCGTCTTTGAGATAGGAACTTATCAATTCTATCCAAATGAAATGGGAGAATTGAGGTGTATAAAATGTCTTGGAAGAAGCGTCTCCAAAGACTTCTAAGAATAAGCAGCATCAGAATTTATCATGAGCAAATTATTAGGATATCTTTTAGCAATATTTATTATCATTACTAGCTAGGCTACAACCCTAGTTGGAAAAGCAAGATGCTATAAGTCCAAGGGCTCCAACAGGAAAAAAATAGCTGTGTGAGGTAAGGAAACAAGAAAATAAATATACAAGAGAAGTAATGAATAAATATTGAAAGAGATACATCATCACAGTCGGCCCTTCGTCTTTATTTTCTTCACCTTCCCATTCAGAAGTATAAAATGAGACATAACTCATTGGTTTTCCTCTTTGTTTACACCTTTGCACAGGAGCTGCTGCTCATTTATTTTTTAATAGACTCGTTTCAGAAAGATACGAGCGCATATATTTATCCAGAAAGAGTTACCTCGCGATGAGCTAGTGCCCAAGCTTGCAAGCAAACAATAAGCACTGACATCTAACCCTTGAACAATCTATGCAGTAGTTAACAAATCCACAAGACATCTTTATAAACACACTAAAAAAAGGTAAATTTGAACAATCTGGAATCAGGGGCTGTCGACAAGCCAAAGTCAATACAGACAGAAAATACAAAGGATCTGTAACTTAAACAAGCCATCGGTGGTTGCCATTAAACGTTAAATGGTTTCATTACTTTTCAAGAAGCATAAGTATTTCCTGGAGGGAGAGATAACAAATTTATTTAGTTTTAGGAGTAAATGTTGATAAAGCCAAGCTTCCAGAGAGAAGAAATATGAACATCAGAGGAAGTTCATGGGAATAAATTTCAATTGTATCGAATTGTAATCCTCTAAGAATGATTGGATGAGCAAGAGATTAAAAGCCCCTCAAATATCAGAGCTCTTGACTTTTGCAACAGACATTTATTACTTTAAGAGGCAGCATTACAAACATGGCTGCACATACAAAAACAAAAATGGTACTCTACTCATGATGATTGTAAGTTACTGCTAAGTAATAATGTAGTACAAATAAAGAAAAAAGGTTAACCCTTTTTCCCCCAGGATATTTGGAAATTTCCAACCCTTAACCCCCAAGGGGTTATTTTTTCCCCAGCACATTTTGCAGTATACTTCTTTTAAATTGCTCTAACAGCCTTAATTTTTGTCATAGAGAGGTCAGGTTGGTCTCATTCTCTTGGAAAATGCCTGAAGTTTTTCAAAATATTATTAAAAATATGCAAAAAAAAAAAAAATGTAAATAGCAGTTTTTTGCAAGGATGTACCGGTACATCCATGGGGGTAAAGGAATGAGTTTTGTGAAACGTACCATTACGTCCTTTGGGGGTAAAAGGGTTAAGATGCAGCATTATAAATATGGCTGCACATACAAAAACAAAAATGGTACTGTATTCATGATGATTGTAAGTTACTGCTAAGTAATAATGTAGTACAAATAAACAAAAAAGGTTAATATCCCTAAATTTCAATGCTAAATTTCTAGTAAATCAAATAATAACGTACATAGCAATAGGATAAACCTTACCCTTGGTAAGAAGACAACACCTATTCTGCTTCCTTCATCAGTGGGAAGAATGTTATCTCTTCTTAACATTATTCTTCTGCCAGATGGTCCTGTGGTAGTATAAGGTGCTGGTTGCAAAACTGATCTAGGAATCAACCCTCTGGAAGTTTGAAGATGATCTCCCACAACTATGGATTCTAACCCACGGGGGCCATTGCTGCTTACGTTTCCTCGAGGGCCATTACTATTCAAGTTACCTCTGTGGCCTCGGCCATTTTTCATTCTAAACATGCCCATGGCATCCGTCCCTACGACTGCCTCTGGTCCTACGACTGCTTCGGAAGGAACCATCCCTTCCGCTCCTCCGGTATCAGGTTTAGCACCCACCGCATTGGACATCTCGACATCTGTTGGAGTATTTTGTTCCTGAAGGTTTTGTTGTCCATCGCTGGCTACTTCCGATGCCACTCCAGTATTATGTACATCTGCGGATATTTCTTCAGCTTCGCCCTCTCCTTCAGTGTCAGGTTGAACACGATTGTGACTTTTTGTGATGGCACAAATCCAGGAATTGCCTGTAAACAAAATGAATAGATGAAATTTGCAAAGGACATCTTTACAGTACTACATACATCACATACATATACCAGGGCACTTCCCCCTTTACAGTACTACACTTGAAAATTAGTCTCCATCATTAAAACTGGAAATATAATTTGGTAAATCAGTCATAAGATCATAAACGAGGAATAATCAAACTTAATAAATCTGATTGCGCTAAAAAAAATATAAAGTTTTTCCTCTAACTACAATTTTCCATGTATTTTACCGAACTGCTGTTTGCATATAGCACCTTAACAGGCAGAAAAAAAAAACTGATAGGAAGATATTCTGAACCCCCGTTTCATGAATAAGAATTAAGAAAATATTACAAAATTATAATGTTCTCTAGACAAATAATCAAAGGAGACTACAGAAATTCTTGTTTGTCAATACATAACAATGACAACTATACAAATAAGTATAGCCTGTAAAAGTAATAATACAAATGACAACACTGATGTCCATGATATTCTGTTCTTTAAATCTTTCCTTTTCTTTTTCACATTTTGCTATTTTCAATATAAGTAATTTAACAATCAAATGAACAAGTTTCTTCTACATATACTGTATTCCTTTTCAAAACTAAGGTAATGCCCATACGTCTTGCAGGACACAAGATTACATTACGGAATCAAATGAAAAATTAAGAGGAAATATGCATTTCCTATTATAGTAAACACAAGTTGATGTATATATCAAAGAATCAAAAGGTTTCAAAAACTGAGAAGTAATTCCTGTTATTATTGCTCAATAAAGTAAAAGGGAAAATATACAGACGACTGGCAAAATCTAACCGAGGCCCTTTGCTTCAATAGGCGTAGGGGGAATAATAACGATGAATGAATAAAAATAATGGGACATGATTTCATATTAAGAAAATTGCATGTATGGCATTTTTAGAAGATTTTTAATGCTTATCCATGTCCAATGAGGCACAATCTATTGGCATACACCCAAACCGGTAAGCAGATCGGCAACATAACTCTACTATACTACAGTATATAAATATTGAATCATCTTCACCCATCTACCTTTGAAAATACTGTATCCAATTCAGAATGCCTTACTAGTATCGGCTAATAATTGCAATATGATATTTTAATTATAAAATGACAAATTCGAAGATAATTTGTATTTTTCCTAACCATACAAACCTTAGCTATTTACAAAGGGTTATTACTTTTAGCGTAGCTGAAATGGCGAGCCATTAGAATTTAACGAGGGTGTATTACCCCCGCGCTAGTTAGCGGGGGGGTAGGGGAGTGGTAGCTAGCTACCCCTCCTCCCCCTCACACACAGGTGAATACTCACTTTCACTTAGAGGTAGGACTTGTCTTGGGGGACAGGGCTGGCGGGCAAATATGTGTAAATAGCTAAGGTTTGTATGGTTAGGAAAAATACAAATTATCTTCGAATTTGTCATTTGTTCCGTAACCGAAATACAAACCACGCTATTTACAAAGGGTGACTTATCCCTTAGGAAGGGTGGAAAGTCCCCAGCCATACTGGCTTTGGCTTTACCCGGGGACTCAGAATCCGAGTGAGTCGCACTCGAGAAAAGGAGTCCCTGCACCTCACAAGTTCCTTGCACCGCAAGGAACCATGTGGCCTACGTAAGCTTGTGTGTGAAGGAAGAAGTGTGACCCGTCCTAGGCAGTTGACCTGGAGTTCCAGAAGGAACTCTGGGTTAGGACGTTCCCAATACCACCTCGTCAGGGTATGGGGGACGCGACAGTATTGACTCAATACTCGGAACACAAGGAAGCATGGTTTACCTGCAGAGGTTCGAGGTCAGCTATGCAGAGACCAGGATGCTGCTTCCCCGTAGAGGGGATGATGAAGAAAGAAGTAAGGGCCAGACATACTTCTTTCGTTCATGCAGACTAAAACCTGATAACAATGCCCTCAACCTTCTGCTACCTGTCCAAAAAGGAGCCTGAGGTTAGACCAGCTGTTGTGTAGCCACCACAGAGCGATAGAAAACGTATCGAGACTCCTGTGGGTCACGCCCTGCAGGAAGCGGGCTGCGAAGGTCATCAGACGCTTCCAGACTCCAGCTTGTAGCACCTGCGTCACAGAGTAGTATTACTCGAAGGCGAGGGACGTTGCGATGTATCCAACATCGTGCTGTAGGGCGACGTGACGGGGGAGGGTCTGAAGACAGGTCGAGATGAATGTCCTTGAGTCCGGGCTGAAGAGGTATACTGGTGACTCTCCCCCCATGTCCTCCTTGTGTTCCCAAATCGGCTGCAACTGAGGCCAAACTGCAGCTGTTCCCAGCGCTAACCTCTCGATTCCTGTACTGGCAAGAAAGAGAAGGTCTTGGGACATCAGACACAGAATGGAGACTCAAAATCTTGAATGAATCGGACCGAAGGGTCGGGACCCTCAGATTCTGAGTCTAGCCAACAACTCAGGAGCGAGCCTGAATGTTGCCTTCCCCTCTTCCTTAGAAAGGGGGGGGAGTAGTAAGAGACCAAGAAGATTGCTTACACACTGGCCGTGGCCAGAGTGAGCAGAAGACCCAAGGCGGAATACAATCCGAGGCCTGTCATAAAAGGGTCTTGAGAAGATCTCTTAAAGGACTAAAAGTCCGAGCCATGCTCCAAGTTGGAGGTCTTCCTCCGACTAGGGCAGGGACGATCGTAGCTTCGCATGAGCGAGGATAGATCCAGCGGGCAGGAAAAAGTTATTCCTTTAAGCCTGAAGGTCAGGGAAAGGCTGAGCGACAGGCTTCATTGCCAAGAGCGGAAAGGAGTTTCCTCCCGCCGAAAGGCAATAAGACCGTTATTGCTGGAGAAGAGGCCTCACGGAAAGAGGTATATCTCCCACGGCACCAACCACCTTAGACTCTTCACTTTGCCTGGGAGACCCCTGTGGATGACTATCGCAGATGACGCGACCTCCGTACCGCGACTGTAGCGGGTTGTCTCTTCTAGAGGAGGAAGCGTAGTGTCTCCAGGCATGAAGCCGAAGCGACGTCCCGGTTCGGGAGAGATGTCGCAGTGTGGTTGCTTGAGTAGTCTGCGCCGTGGGAGAAGCTCTCCCGGGAGTTCCGTCAGGGGAAGCAGAGGGTCCAGAAACCGTTCTGCGCATAGTCCCAGTGGAGCTCTCCCATTGAAAGGTTGACAGACAACCTGGTTTTGTTGAGACCCATTGTCCGCAGACAAAAAGGAGGGAAGACGCAGGCGTCGAAGTTGTCCCACCATCACCGGAATGCATCTTGCCAGAGTCTCGGGGTCTGAGACTGGGGGGAAAACTAGCGGAAGCTTGAGGTTCCAAGCTGTCGCGATCAGGTCCCCCAGACCAGCACTTGCTGGTTACCCAAGGTCAAAGACCCTTAGGTACACTCTCTCTATGAGGCTCTGCTCGGATAGTCTGAGAGAAACATTCCCCTGCCTGGAATGAGAGAGCCGATGGTGGAATTGAGAGAATCTCAATCATCCCGGTATCTCTACTGCAAGATGTGAAGGTGTGAAAATGCGTCCCCTGCTGGTTAGCATGAAGTCGACACGCAACGGGGCGACTTGGCAGGAGCGGTAGGATCTGAAGAGGGGCCAGACTAAGGCCCTTAAGCCTGCCTGAATGATGGAGAGGTATCCTTCAGGTCTTGACCATAGGCCTGGACCGGAACATGCCCCCCCCCCTTTCCTTTGACGAGTCCGAGAACCGCATCAAGAATGTGGGGAAAGGACGAGAATATCCACTACCATCAAGAGGCTCCATAGGTCAACACCCATTGCAGGTTTAATAGTTCCGCTGGTCCCATAGGGCCAGGGAGTCCGGTTAAACATTGCCTGAAGCCACCGGAACTTGGATCGCCCCACATGGAACTTATCCTGAGGCGACCGTTCGGACTATAAACGGGTCAATGAGGAAAGAAGAACTAGGAACGTTCCAAGGTAGGGCTGAAAACTCTGCTTGACTGAGAACAGGTACTGCGACTCTCCTCAGTCTTGCCACAGTCAACCGAAAGGAAGGCTCGGAGGATGTGGTAACAGAATCTGGCGTCCCCAGGTGGTCACCCATCCAAGTACCGACGTTGCTTAACCTCGCTGGACGGACGAGAAGCGGGGTTTCCAACGTGGTAAGGCGGTTGACTCAATATCATGGCCAGATACTCCAGATGTTGAGGCAGAGGAAGAGAAGGCTCCAAGCAAAATACCATGAGCCCACACTCATGGTCAGCATTCGGAAGCTTTTCCCGGCGCTGAAGAAGGTCGAAACCCGAGCCTACCGGAGTTGACCAGCCCTCCAAACAGCAGAGGAGGCGGAAGTCTGCACCTGAGCGGCCAAGAGGAAGGCAGGGAGAGTTCTCTGGGGAAACAAACCTGCTATGCCACGGCGGGATAGCCACACTGCATCATAAGCAGGAATACTTGCAGTTTAGGCTGAATTCGACGAGCACCCTGGAAGATGGATGGAATGGAAACTGAAAGTACCCGTCCTTCCGATCCAGGGTTAAAGGAGTCCTGTCGCCTCGTTACCAGTCTGATCGATTCTGCTGGTCTACGCTGGCCAAAGTTTGTTCGACAAACTTGATCAGGGCTGAGAGGTCGACTATGGACATCCCCTCTCAGATCCTTCCTTACAAGAAAGGATCGACTGAGGGGGCCGGGGGTGAAGCCGTCGATGATCCTAAGGAAGACCTTCGCCTAAGGTATGAATCATTCTGCCCAACCGGGCAACTCTGCTGATGCTATGGCATAGAGGTTCAGAGACACTGAATTCGCTGACAGAGACGGCAGGCGCGATATCCTTGGCTACTCACAGAGATTGTGCGGGAATGGGCATCGGGAAGCTGTCATTCGGATGAGTAACCTTAAGCATCCTCCCAGCGAAAAAACCTGCAATCCTAGAGTTCGTGAACTCCTTTTAGGACTATGCCCCCCCGGGGGAGTCTCCCGTGCCATCTGTTCCTGACAGGAGGAAACTGCAATTGGACACCTTGTCCCAGTTGTCGTAGCCGATAACTTAGGCCGACGTGGTTGAAAGAAAAGGGAGCTGGAGCCCTGCAGAGTCTGGAAGAAAGCGCCTTGGAGGAGTGAAACCGGAAGTCGATTTACTCCGCACAGCAGATGTTTAAGTCTCTGTCCTTGGGCAAAGACAAAACTCTTCTCAAGGATGGAAGGGTGTCTGAGGTCGTTGACCTCCACAGATGAGACACCCGAAGGAAGCCTTCAGTCAGTGCGTCCAGATGGTACAACATCGAGCTTGTCCGCAAGTAGATACTTAACGACGAAAGGCCAAGGTGCCTGAGCTCGAGAGGAGGAAAGTACCCTTGATCTTCCTGTAGCTTCCTTGAACCAAACCTCGGGCCGTAACCGAGGAGGGAAAGAACCTGGTAAGCTCCCAGAGGAAGAGGTAAGCAGTCACCCCTTGTCCGATGGAGAAATCTTCAACGGAAAGCCCCCCCGCCAAAAATCCTTCCAGGGCGGGAGAAGGAGAGAGTACTCGTGCAGGAGAGGGGGCCCTCGAGACCGACCTCTTGGGAACCAACTTCGCCCTGGGGGAAGTCACCACGAAGTCCACTCCTCTCTTTCTCTTCAGCGTAGGAGAGACAGCCGCTGGTTTGTTACCCTGGCCGGTGAGTGCTGGTTTCATAACCCTCATTAACGCCCGTGCCAGCGGATCAAACCATGTCTGCTGCTCCAAGGACACAGAGTCCGAAATCCTCGCTAAGGTGAAAGGGATCGGGCGATCCTTTGGAGAGGACACGACGGTTCCTGCCTGAAAAGAAGGTGGGAAGAATGCTGTACTGACCTGTCTTCGTCCTGCACTACCAACCTGTGCTTGGATGGAGGTGATCCCGAGTGCCGCCTAGGAGCACGCGTCCCTGCTGCTACCACCGGCTGTGGAATTCGCCGCGAACTATGGTCGCGCGAGGGCGAACGGTCGCGCAAAGGCGAATGGTCGCGCGGGCGCACAGGCGAGTGGTCGCGCGGGCGCGCAGGCGAGCGGTCGCGAGGGCGCGCAGGCGAGCGATCGCGCGGGCGCGCAGGCGAGCGATCGCGCGGGCGCGCAGGCGAGCGATCGCGCGGGCGCGCAGGCGAATGGGCGTGACGGCGAGGGATCGTGCTGCCGCGTAGGTGAAGAAGATCGCTGGCGGTAAGCGATGGCGAGCAGCATGTGTAGGTGAATGATCGCGTGATAGGGTGCGATGGTGATCAGCATCCGCAAGAGGGCGAGCGTTCAGGGTTGTGCGATGAGGAGCAGCATGCGTAAGCGGGCAATCGTGCAGGGTTGTGCGATGGCGAGCAGCATGCGCAGGTGAATGATCGCGTGAAAGGGTGCGATGGTGATCAGCATCTGCAGGAGGGCGATCGTTCAGGGTTGTGCGATGAGGAGCAGCATGCGTAAGCGGGCAATCGTTCAGGGTTGTGCGATGGCGAGCAGCATGCGCAGGTGAATGATCGCGTGAAAGGGTGCGATGGTGATCAGCATCCGCAAGAGGGCGATCGTTCAGGGTTGTGCGATGAGGAGCAGCATGCGTAAGCGGGCAATCGTTCAGGGTTGTGCGATGGCGATCAGCATCCGCAGTTGAGGGTCGCGCGATGGCGATCAGCATCCGCAGTTGAGGGTCGCGCGATGGCAATCAGCATCCGCAGTTGAGGGTCGCGCGATGGCGATCAGCATCCGCAGTTGAGGGTCGCGCGATGGCGATCAGCATCCGCAGTTGAGGGTCGCGCGATGGCGATCAGCATCCGCAGTTGAGGGTCGCGCGATGGCGATCAGCATCCGCAGTTGAGGGTCGCGCGATGGCGATCAGCATCCGCAGTTGAGGGTCGCGCGATGGCGATCAGCATCCGCAGTTGAGGGTCGCGCGATGGCGATCAGCATCTGCAGTTGAGGGTCGCGCGATGGCGATCAGCATCCGCAGTTGAGCTAGTAGCTGGCGAACCATGTTCCTTCAGAAGTGTTGGAGAACGTTGGCGTGCCAGCTGTAACACACGTGGGCGATCCGGAGATCGCTGGCGAGCTGATGATCGCTGACGAGCTGACGATCGCTGGCGAGCTGATGATCGCTGACGAGCTGATGATCGCTGACGAGCTGATGATCGCTGACGAGCAGAAGGCTACGCGTGGAAGCCTGCGCAAAGAAGAGTCCTTGACCCCGACCTGAACCGAAGTTCTAGATCGCGAGGGCGAACGTGGGCGCACAGGGCACGTAACAGGAACCGCAGGGAAGATCATCTTGAAAGCGCTGACGAACAGGAGAGCGCTGACGAACAGGAGAGCGCTGACGAACAGAAGGGCGCGCAGGGAAACCCTGACACGCAAGGGAAGAACCCCCGTGGGGGCAACCCTTTGCCCCGAAGGGATCGTTGTCCGCCGGGAGACTGATGTCCGTCGGAAGACCGCTGTCCGTCGGGAAGACCGTTGTCCGTCGGGAAGACCGTTGCCCGTCGGGAGACGAGATTAGACTGCTGTCCATCTGCACCAAGACGGAAGATCGAAAAAAAGAAGTTGTAGGCTGCAAACGGAGATTCAAAAAGGCGCCTCAAGCACCCTTATAGGGAGATGAGAGGCCCTTACGACGAGGCGGACGGAGGGCCTTACGGCGAGGGAGGCCAACAGCAACAGCAACAGAAGAAACCTCCGAAGAGGAGTCTCTATGAGTGTACTCTCTCGCGAACGACAGAGAAACACTTCGTGGAAGAGACTGGTCAGCCAGTGACCTAAAAGGGGCAATCCTCCGAAGAAGAGCCCCTGCAGTTGCCCAGCCCCTTGAGCGAAACTGCAGGTGCGACCGCTCAGCACCAAGAGCATAGTCGCACGAAAAAAAGGCAAGAGAAGAACCCCCCAAAAGAGGAAAAGCTCAAGCCTGGACAGGAAAAAACTTCCCTCGGAAGGAAAGTTATCCGCCCAAGGAGGCAAGCCTCCTGACTGTTCTAAAATGAACTGGAGAGCTGTCCGTCGACACGGGAGTACTACCAGTAGAAGGAGACACGCCCCTGACGACAATACAAGGGGGGAGGCAGCAACAGCCGAATCCCCAGGACTCAACCAGACAGCTCACACCGTTGCTATATTACAGAAACGAACTAGATCGGTAACTGTAAAAAAATAAAACAAATAATATTAGTACACATTCATTCCCCCGGGAAGGCTCCGAAGAGGAATCCCGAGGAAAAGGAACAAGAATTACACAACAGGCACGTGCCCTCACAACCACTTACACTCGCGGAAGGAGAGCTGTAACCAAAACAGAATTATAACAATTATAATTATGTAACTATGTAATTATGTAATTTAAAAAAAAGAATGAACACTAAAGAAAAAAACGAAAACCCCGAAAGGAATCGTTCTACAAGCTGAAAAATTAACAACTACAATTAGATTCATAAACTAATTGAGACAAAATGTACGGCGTAGCAACCCCACCCACACGGGAAGGAAGCTACAAGGGCGTAGTAAAACATAGTAAAAGGGTGAACGACCTCAAGAGAGAGAGAGAGAGAAAGACCGAAGTCAAACTCGATCGCAACCCATAAAATTAGGCCGTGGTGGCCTAACTGCCGAGGCCTCCACGTAGATATCGTACACTACACACACACATCTGAAAAGGAAACTTACTTATTTCTATACTCAAATATATATACAAACATGAAAACATGTTTACATATATATTGAGTAAAAGAAAAGTAAGCGATTAAGTAAAGACAAAACAGACAATGGCTGCCAAGCGAGGACCAAGACAGAGACGTCTGTCACAGTCCGAGCCAAAAGTGAAAGTGAGTATTCACCTGTGTGTGAGGGGGAGGAGGGGTAGCTAGCTACCACTCCCCTACCCCCCCGCTAACTAGCGCGGGGGTAATACACCCTCGTTAAATTCTAATGGCTCGCCATTTCAGCTACGCTAAAAGTAATAACCCTTTGTAAATAGCGTGGTTTGTATTTCGGTTACGGAACAAATAAATTTTTGAATATACTTACCCGGTGAATATATAATAGCTGCAACTCTGTTGCTCGACAGACACATACATAAAAAACTCGCGAGCGATCGCTATGCAGGTTGCTGGTGTGCCCACCAGCGCCAACTGTCGGCCAGATACCACTCTCGGATGTAAACAAAACCTTCAATTTCTTCTCATCCCACTGTGTCTCTATTGGGGAGGAAGGGAGGGTCGTTTAATTTATATATTCACCGGGTAAGTACATTCAAAAATTTATTTTATAATTAAAATATCATTTTTAAATATTTAACTTAGCCGGTGAATATATAATAGCTGATTCACACCCAAGGAGGTGGGTAGAGACCAGAGTTAAATATGTTTACATCGTATAAGCTAAGAGTTTTTTTCATTTTGACAGTTATCAATATAACAAAACCAAAATAAATAGGTACCTGGTAAGGAAGTCGACTTAGACGATTACTCTGCCTTGTAAGTACGTCTTCCTTACGGAGCCCAGCGATCCTCTTAGGATGCTGACAGACTCCCAGGAGCTGAAGTATCAAGGGCTGCAACCCATACAACAGGACCTCATTAAACCCCTAATCTGTGCGCTCTCAAGAAATGACTTTGACCACCCGCCAAATCAACCAGGATGCGAAAGGCTTCTTAGCCTTCCGGACAACCCATAAAAACAACATTAAAAAACATTTCAAGAGACAGATTAAAAGGATATGGAATTAGGGAATTGTAGTGGTTGAGCCCTCACCCACTACTGCACTCGCTGCTACGAATGGTCCCAGTGTGTAGCAGTTCTCGTAAAGAGTCTGGACATCTTTCAAGTAAAATGACGCGAACACTGACTTGCTTCTCCAATAGGTTGCGTCCATGATACTTTGCAGAGATCTATTTTGCTTAAAGGCCACGGAAGTTGCTACAGCTCTAACCTCGTGCGTCTTAACCTTAAGCAAAGATCGGTCTTCCTCACTCAAGTGTGAATGAGCTTCTCGTATTAACAATCTGATAAAATATGACAAAGCATTCTTTGACATAGGCAAGGATGGTTTCTTAACCGAACACCATAACGCTTCAGATTGGCCTCGTAAAGGTTTAGTACGAGTTAAGTAGAACTTAAGAGCTCTAACAGGGCATAAGACTCTTTCTAGTTCATTGCCTACGATCTCCGATAAGCTAGGAATATCGAAAGATTTAGGCCAAGGACGAGAAGGTAGCTCATTCTTGGCTAGGAAACCAAGCTACAGAGAACAAGTAGCTTTTTCTGACGAAAACCCGATGTTCTTGCTGAAGGCATGAAGCTCACTGACTCTTTTAGCCGAGGCCAAGCATACCAGGAAAAGTGTCTTAAGAGTGAGATCTTTCAGGGAGGCTGAATGTAAAGGCTCGAACCTGTCTGACATGAGGAATCTTAGGACCACGTCTAAATTCCACCCAGGTGTAGCCAAACGACGTTCCTTAGAGGTCTCAAAAGACTTAAGGAGGTCTTGCAGATCTTTATTGTTGGAAAGATCTAAGCCTCTATGCCGGAAGACCGAGGCCAACATGCTTCTGTAGCCCTTGATCGTAGGAGCTGAAAGGGAGCGAACTTTTCTCAGGTATAAGAGAAAATCAGCTATTTGGGCTACAGAGGTACTGGACGAGGATACGGAAACTGACTTGCACCAGTCTCGGAAGACTTCCCACTTCGATTGGTAAACTCTAATGGTAGACGCTCTCCTCGCTCTAGCAATCGCACTGGCTGCCTCCTTCGAAAAGCCTCTAGCTCTCGAGAGTCTTTCGATAGTCTGAAGGCAGTCAGACGAAGAGCGTGGAGGCTTTGGTGTACCTTCTTTACGTGTGGCTGACGTAGAAGGTCTACTCTTAGAGGAAGACTTCTGGGAACGTCGACCAGCCATCGAAGTACCTCGGTGAACCATTCTCTCGCGGGCCAGAGGGGAGCAACTAACGTCAACCTTGTCCCTTCGTGACAGGCGAATTTCTGCAGTACCTTGTTGACAATCTTGAATGGTGGGAATGCGTAAAGATCTAGGTGTGACCAATCTAGGAGGAAGGCATCTATATGTATTGCTGCTGGGTCTGGGACTGGAGAGCAATAGATTGGAAGCCTCTTGGTCAGCGAGGTTGCAAAGAGATCTATGGTGGGTTGACCCCAAGCCGCCCAAAGTCTCTTGCACACATCCTTGTGGAGGGTCCATTCAGTTGGAATTACTTGACCTTTCCGACTGAGACAATCCGCTAGGACGTTCAAGTCGCCCTGGATGAACCTCGTTACTAGGGAGATGCCTCGATCTTTTGACCAGATGAGCAGGTCCCTTGCGATCTCGTACAGAGTCAATGAGTGGGTACCTCCCTGTTTGGAAATGTACGCCAAGGCCGTGGTGTTGTCCGAGTTGACCTCTACCACCTTGCCTCGAAAGAGATTCTCGAAGCTTATCAAGGCCAGATGAACCGCCAAAAGCTCCTTGCTGTTGATATGCATGCTCCTCTGACTCGAGTTCCACAGACCTGAGCATTCCCGACCGTCCAGCGTCGCGCCCCAGCCCAAGTCCGATGCGTCCGAGAAGAGAACGTGGTTGGGTTTCTGAACTGCCAGGGGAAGACCCTCTCGTAGGCTGATATTGTCCTTCCACCAAGTCAGACAAGTCTTTATCTTTTCGGAAATCGGGATCGAGACCGCCTCTAGCGTCTTGTCCTTTTTCCAGTGAAAAGCCAGATGGAATTGTAGAGGTCAGAGGTGTAGCCTTCCTAGCGAGACAAATTGCTCCAGGGATGACAGCGTTCCTACCAGACTCATCCAAAGCCTGACTGAGCAGCGTTCTTTCTTCAACATCTTCTGGATGACGAGCAGGGCTTGATCTATTCTGGGGGCCGACGGAAAAGCCCGAAAAACTTGACTGTGAATCTCCATCCCTAAATACAGAATAGTTTGGGATGGGACCAGCTGTGACTTTTCCAAGTTGACTAGGAGTCCCAATTCCTTGGTCAGATCTAGAGTCCAATTGAGATCCTTCAGACAGCGATGACTGGAAGAGGCTCTGAGAAGCCAGTCGTCCAAATAAAGGGAGGCTCGGATGTCCGATAAATGGAGGAATTTTGCCACATTCCTCATAAGCCTCGTAAACACGAGAGGAGCTGTGCTTAGGCCAAAGCACAGGGCCCGAAACTGGTACACCACATCGTCGAAGACGAATCTCAGAAAAGGTTGGGAGTCTGAGTGAATGGGGATGTGGAAGTAAGCGTCCCTTAGGTCTAGAGAGACCATCCAGTCTCCCTTTCTGACCGCTGCTAGGACTGACTTTGTGGTCTCCATGGTAAACTTCGTCTTTGTGACAAAGACATTCAGAACACTGACGTCTAGCACCGGTCTACAACCTCCTGTCTTCTTTGATACTAGGAAGAGACGGTTGTAAAACCCCGGTGATTGAAGGTCCGAGACTTTGACCACCGCTCCCTTCTCTAGTAAAAGAGACACTTCCAGTTTCAGGGCTTGTCTCTTTTCTTCCTCTCGGTACCTGGGAGAGAGATCGATGGGGGACGTCGCTAGAGGAGGTCTGCGTACAATAGGGATTTTGTACCCCTCTCTGAGCAACCTCACAGATTGATGATCTGCGCCTCTCTTCTCCCAGGCTTGCCAGAAGTTCTTGAGTCTGGCACCTACTGCTGTCTGAAGTTGCGGGCAGTCAGACTCTGCCCTTAGAGGACTTGGATCCTTTCCTCTTTCCTCTCTTCCCTTCGGCACGAGCACCTCCCCTGCTGGAGGCTCTGCCACGAAAGGGCGGGATAAACCTGGACGCTGGAGTGTCTATCCTAGGTCTAGCAGACAAGGCAGGCAAAGGGGGAGCTTTGCGAGCCGAGGACGCAACTAAATCGTGGGTGTCCTTCTGCACTAAAGACAAGGCAATTTCCTTAACCAAGACTTCAGGAAACAAGCACTTAGACAAGGGCGCAAAGAGTAGCTCAGATCTTTGGCATGGCGTCACTCCTGCTGACAGAAAAGAGCACAGAGACTCTCGTTTCTTAAGGACTCCGAACGTGAATGAAGCGGCAAGCTCGTTGGACCCATCGCGGACGGCCTTGTCCATGCAGGACATAATGAGTAAGGAAACATCCCTATCGGCAGATGAGATTTTCCTACTCAGGGCTCCCAAACACCAGTCCAGGAAGTTAAAGACTTCAAACGCCCTAAATATGCCTTTAAGAAGGTGGTCCAGGTCCGAGGGTGACCAACTAATCTTCGAGCGTCTCATGGCAAGGCGGCGGGGAGAGTCTACAAGACTTGAGAAGTCGCCCTGGGCAGAGGCAGGAACTCCCAAGCCGAGAACTTCTCCCGTGGCATACCAGACGCTCGATCTAGACGAGAGTTTAGATGGGGGGAAGGCAAATGCCATCTTCCCTAAACTCCTCTTGGTCTCTAACCAATCGCCTAACAGCCGTAAAGCTCTCTTGGATGAGCGAGAGAGAACGAGTTTCGTAAAGGCAGGCATGGTAGCAGGAACGCCTAAGACAAACTCGGACGGCGGCGAACGAGGAGCCACAGAAATAAAGTGATCAGGGAACAACTCTTTAAAAACAACCATGACTTTTCTAAAGTCCAAGGATGGTTGAACTGCTTTAGGCTCTTCTAATTCTGAAGGCTGATCCTCAGGCTGTGGTTTAGCAACGTCCTCATCTGACAGTTCCTCATCCGATAACTGATGAGAAAACGGCAAAGGTGTAGGCAACGTTTGACTCGCAGAGTCCGGTCGCACTGGTGCATACGTGACGGAGCCGGACGCAGCGTCCTGGAACTGCTGAACAGTCTGGGAACTGTCAACAACAGGTGCGCGAAGACGCACAGCGTCCACCCGAGACTGTTTAGACCGTCTGGGTTGTGCAGTCAACACCATACCGGGTTGCGGAGGTTGACGCACCGCGTCAAAACAAGTCAACTCTGATGGTTGATGAACGTCCTGAACGTCACCAATCGCATCAGTGCGTTGCCTAACGTCAACGTGCGGCTGGAAATCCACACTGGGTCGCATCGGTGGAGGTACCACCCCAACTGGTTGACGCGAGAAAGCTACATCCACGTCAACAGGACGCACAACAGAACGCTTGGATGGCTGATGGCCAGCAGGTTCAACGGAAACCTTCTCTGCGTTGTAGTCCTCCATCAAGGACGCAAGCTTAGACTGCATGTCTTGCAGTAACACCCATTTAGGGTCTACGGAAGCGGGTGCGGTAACAGACGGGGTTAGCGAATGAGACGGCACAACTTTGCCTCTCTTAGGCGGCGAGCAGTCATCAGATGACGGCAACGGGTCCGAACTGTCCCAGTGGCTACATCCAGGACGTTGGACTTGTCCTGAAGGGACCGACTTACGTTTTAAAGGTCTAGAGACCTTGGTCCAAGGTTTCTTACGTGAAACACCTTCGGACGACGAGGTAAAAATGGGCTCTCTCGTCTGATGGTAGGGGCGATCTTGACGAGATACGCCTGATACCAAAGAGGGAACGTCTGTTCGCTGATCAAGGCCTCTCGAACCCATAAGTCGTACGACATTGCTTCTCCCCTGGGCTTGGGAGCTTGCAAGAGGTCCCGGACTAGGTGGACGACAGGCACGAACAGACGAACCCTCGGTCGCAACACTGTTCACACCACTTTGCGTAACACTAGGCACTTTGACACTTTCCGCCGTGGCACTTTGGCACTTGAGTTCCTTCACGTCCGCCATGAGTTGATTCCGGTCACTTGCTAAAGCCTCAACTCTCTCCCCCAAGGCATGAATAGCACGCATCATGTCTTGCATAGACGGTTCCTGAGTGCTAGGAGGGGGTTAGGAACAACCACTACAGGGGAAGGATTAGGTTCAGGGGCATGTGGAGAGGAAAAATCTACAGACCTAGAAGAACTTCTCCTTACCCTATCTCTCTCTAGTCTGCATGTATATTTATCAAATTCGATCCAATCGAATTCCGAAAGGCCCACGCATTCCTCACACCGATCTCCCAATTGACAGGTTTTACCCCGACAATTGGAACAAACAGTGTGAGGGTCGAGAGAAGCCTTTGGAAGACGCCTCTTACAGTCCCTAGCATTACACTTTCGAAACTTGGGAACTTGAGAAGGGTCAGCCATTTCGAATTAGTCAAGGGAAAATTCCAAAAAACGATCTAAGTCATCAACAATTAATCCGATTCAAAAAAGAGTTCAAGGATGTATTTGAAGAAAAACACCTGTACTGCGAAAGCTCAAACCAAATTAAAGTACTTCACCAAATATGATGGGAAAAACTCCAGGTTCTACAGCGAGTAAAAGTACGTCTTGTCGACACGTCGACAGAGAAGAAATTGAAGGTTTTGTTTACATCCGAGAGTGGTATCTGGCCGACAGTTGGCGCTGGTGGGCACACCCGCAACCTGCATAGCGATCGCTCGCGAGTTTTTTATGTATGTGTCTGTCGAGCAACAGAGTTGCAGCTATTATATATTCACCGGCTAAGTTAAATATTTAAAAATCATTAATACTATTATCAATACTTTCTAAGCTACAACCATAGTTGGAAAAGCAGGAAGCTATAAGCCCCCACAGGGAAAGTAGCCCAGGGGACCCAACAGGGAAAGCAGTCCAGCGAGGAAAGGAAATAAGGAAAAACTACGAGAAGTTTAAGAACAATAAATAATAACATTAAAATAAATATTTTATATATAAAGCTATGTTAAAGGAAAAACTACGAGAAGTTTAAGAACAATAAATAACAACATTAAAATAAATATCTTATATATAAAGCTATGTTAAAAAAAAAAAAACCATAGTAGACGAGAGGTTACCATACCCATATTTGTCATGTCTGGAAGAGAATACTGGGGCAATTCTGCCAGCCCTGGATTGGCCGGATTTAGCTGGGTGAGACCAAGTCTCATGTGACCAGTCCATCCGGGCTCTGTCTTCTCGATTTCAACCAAGAAGATGTCCCCAGGATGCAAAGGCTGCTCCGTGATTGTGACTGCATTTGCAAAACTGGCTTTCCTGTGAAAATTAGAATGAAAAATCCATGATTTTGATCGTTCATAAAAAAGGTGTTAATAACGTTATGAAATTTCTTGAATTAGAAAAGGCATAAGGTGAACAATACACACATATATTATTATCCTTATTATTATTAGTTAAGATACAACCCTAGCCAGAAAAGAAGGATAATACAAGTCCAAGGGCTCCAACAGGGAAAAATAGCCCACTGAGGAAAGGAAATAAGTAAACTAAAAGAGAAGTAATGATTGATATAAAATATTTTAAGAAGAGTAAAACCATTAAAATAAATCTTTCATATATAAATTATGAAAACTTAATAAATTCTTATCAATATGATACTGTAAACATTTTTAAATTGATTAGTTTCCCACTTAATCTTAGAAATCTGTGATAGGAAAAAAATAATGTAACCATCAATACCCGTTATGAATACCTGTAGTTAGTTTATGCCTGGAACTACCATGGGCTTTCACAAGATCAAAGAGAACTCCAATGGTTTTGTATGGCTTTGAAAAGCCTTGCCGAGTTAGTTTAGATATAGATAATAGGTTTATAGTAAACTGACATTGGAACGAGAAAGGATTAATGAGGTAGAATCATTGTACCATTTAGGAACTATGATCTCCAATACAGGGTCTTTAGAATTAGAGTTTAGTGAAAGATTGAAAAAAGCAAATCAGACAATGGCTAGGTTAAGTAAATTTAGAAATCAAATTGCCTGAAATTACATATAAAAATCAAACTATATATCAGTTTAGTGAGATCGGTGTTACTCTATAGACATCAGTCATGGTATGACAATGAAACAATCTCCAATAGATTTAGTAGATTTGATAACTAAGCCCTCAGAAGTATCTTGGGAGTTAAATGGCAGGACAAGATTAGAAATTAAATTATAAGAGATTACTCGAGTGCCATATATGGATGAGATCATGATGAGGGGTAGATGGAGATGGTTTGGGCATGCTCTTCACAACCCCCAAGAGAGATTAGTTCACCAAATGTTCAGCTGGGCTCCACAAGGCACTAGATGAGTTGGAAGAACCAGGGCTACAAGGCTGAGGACTATGAAGAGCAAAGTAGGAGATGATGAATGGAGAAGTATTGAATTAAAATCTCAAGATAAGTGACAACTGGCGAAATCTAACCGAGGCCCTTTGTGTCACTAGGCGTAAAAGATGATGAGAATGATGAAACTGACCCATTTGTAGAACCAAATTGAAAAGGAGCAAAGAAAGTCTTCAGATTCTAAATTCCAAGCTAGCATAGTGGTAATCACAGTTTTCATTAACCTATAGATACAATTAGTTAGAGATATTTTTCAAAAGACTTCCTAAATGGAATGATAATGTTCATTACCCAGCTCTTTGGAGTAGAATGCAGACAGAAATTATCCCTTTTACCCCCAAAAGAACGTACTGGTACGTTTCACAAAACTCATCCCTTTACCACCATGGACGTACCGGTACGTCCTTGCAAAAAACTGCTATTTATAATTTTTTTTGCATATTTTTGATAATTTTTTGAGAAATTTCAGGCATTTTCCAAGAGAATGAGACCAACCTGACCTCTCTATGACAAAAATTAAGGTTGTTAGAGCAATTTAAAAAAGTATACTGCAAAATGAGCTTGAAAAAAAAATAACCCCTGGGGGTTAAGGGTTGGAAAGTTCCAAATAGCCTGGGGGTAAAAGGGTAAAGACATACAGCATAAAATGCTGATGCAACAAGCCAAATACAAATAATTGAACATAAGCTAACACGAATTACTCACCTATAGGCAACAGTATTGTTGTCGTATAGTATGACATTCGCTCCATGATTAGAATGGAAACGTGTGTAAACTTCATAATTTCCATCCATCATAGTAGCTGCTGATTGTCACAAGGCCATCTGCAAATAAAGGTTATAATTAAATATCTGGGGTTAAGAAGTACTGTAATTACATAAAATGAGATACCAACTAATGAGGAAACTACAAATAATTACTGAACCCTCAAAGATGCTACCAGACTTCTTATATAACTAAAAAAATAACTTAAATCAGCTGGGGAGAAAAGATAAATACATGAAAATGCCGTTATATAATTATAAAGAATAAAAGCTGTTACTACACAATGGCTTGAAAATTCACTTATGTAACACTATTAGTCTCTATTCACTTTCCCTTATTATGTATATAACTGTGTACTGCATACTTAGCAGTATTTGGTCTTACATAAGATTTTTATTTTTTAGTGCGCAATTAGGTATGTTAGTGTAAATACACGTTAATTGAAAAGAAATAAAACCAGTGAATTGTTATATAAGATATCATACATCAGAGGATACTCAATTATTTAACAGGGGAAGATAACCATGTAAATACCCATAAATACTGTGGTCTTTTATGAACAGCTATAAAAAAACCAAAATCCTTAATATCGCAAGAGGGTCTGCCTCTCTCTTTTATTCTTCTCCTGTACTTCTCTTTCTCCCTTTTTCCTTAAACTTTCCCATCCCGAGTACCTGCCTGCGAGCTATAAACTGTATTGTATCCAGGGGTACTCTTCCTTTCCCCATATTCCCCACATCCCTATTCTTATCATACTCATACTTTTATGAAATATTAGGCCCTTCTGCCGAACAAGCAAATTCATGAATAGCAAATCAGCAAATAGTAAGGTTAGACAATATCAAAATAAACAATAGTTAGATTGTGTCAACTTGCCCAATAAAAAAAAAAAAGGAAGAGAACACGTCTGAAATATGAGATTCACCCAAATGATAATGAATAACAATTTTGCAATTTGATTACAGCTGGAATAAAATTGCTTACAAAATTGAACTTTCACAGTAGAAAATGTTATTTTTATAATAAAATAAATTTTTGAATATACTTACCCGGTGATTATATAAGCTGCAACTCTGTTGCTCGACAGAAAACTCTACGTAAAAAATCCGCCAGCGATCGCTATGCAGGTAGGGGGTGTACTTCAACAGCGCCATCTGTCGTGCAGGTACTCAGTACTCAATGTAAACACAGAACTCAATTTTCTCCTCGGTCCACTGGGTCTCTATTGGGGAGGAAGGGAGGGTCCTTTAATATATAATCACCGGGTAAGTATATTCAAAAATTTATTTTATTATAAAAATAACATTTTTCAATATTAAACTTAGCCGGTGATTATATAAGCTGAATCACACCCAGGGGGGTGGGTAGAGACCAGCAATAATTGTTTACATTATTATGAGCTAAGGATTTTTTATTTCATTTTAGCAGTTATTCAAAATAACAAACATAAAATAAATAAGTACCTGGTAAGGAAGTCGACTTAAACAATTACTCTGCCTTTTTAAGTACGTCTTCCTTACGGAGCCTCGCGATCCTCTTAGGATGCTGAGCGACCCATAGGAGCTGAAGTATCAAGGGTTGCAACCCATACAACAGGACCTCATCAAAACCTCTAATCTAGGCGCTTCTCAAGAAATGACTTTGACCACCCGCCAAATCAAGTACTGTAGTATGCGAAAGGCTTCTTAGCCTTCCGGACAACCCAAAAACAATAATAAAACATTTCAAGAGAAAGATTAAAAAGGTTATGGAATTAGGGAATTGTAGTGGTTGAGCCCTCACCCACTACTGCACTCGTTGCTACGAATGGTCCCAGAGTGTAGCAGTTCTCGTAAAGAGACTGGACATTCTTAAGATAAAAAAGACGCGAACACTGACTTGCTTTTCCAATCGGTTGCGTCGATTATACTTTGCAGAGATCTATTTTGTTTAAAGGCCACGGAAGTTGCGACAGCTCTAACTTCGTGTGTCCTTACCTTCAGCAAAGCTTGGTCTTCCTCATTCAGATGGGAATGAGCTTCTCGTATTAACAGTCTGATAAAATAGGATAAAGCATTCTTTGACATAGGCAAAGATGGTTTCTTAACTGAACACCATAAAGCTTCAGACGGGCCTCGTAAAGGTTTAGTTCGTGTTAAATAGAACTTAAGAGCTCTTACAGGGCATAAGACTCTTTCTAGTTCATTTCCAACCATACGATAAGTTTGGAATATCGAACGATATTGGCCAAGGCCGAGAAGGCAGCTCGTTTTTGGCTAGAAAACCAAGTTGTAGAACATGTAGCCGTTTCGGATGAGAATCCGATGTTCTTGCTGAAGGCATGAATCTCACTGACTCTTTTAGCTGTGGCTAAGCATATCAGGAAAAGTCTTTAAGGTGAGATCTTTCAGGGAGGCTGATTGTAGCGGTTCGAACCTGTCTGACATAAGGAATCTTAGTACCACGTCTAAATTCAAACCAGGTGTAACCAAACGACGCTCCTTCGTGGTCTCAAAAGACTTAAGGAGGTCCTATAGATCTTTATTGTTGGAAAGATCTAAGCCTCTGTGACGGAAGACTGATGCCAACATGCTTCTGTAACCCTTGATAGTGGGAGCTGAAAGAGATCGTTCTTTCCTCAGATATAAGAGGAAGTCAGCTATTTGAGTTACAGAGGTACTGGTCGAGGAAACGGATACTGACTTGCACCAGTTTCGGAAGATTTCCCACTTCGATTGGTAGACTCTAAGGGTGGATGTTCTCCCTGCTCTAGCAATCGCTCTGGCTGCCTCCTTCGAAAAGCCTCTAGCTCTCGAGAGTCTTTCGATAGTCTGAAGGCAGTCAGACGAAGAGCGTGGAGGCCTTGGTGTACCTTCTTTACGTGTGGCTGACGTAGAAGGTCCACCCTTAGGGGAAGTGTTCTGGGAACGTCTACTAGCCATCGAAGTACCTCGGTGAACCATTCTCTCGCGGGCCAGAGGGAAGCAACTAGCGTCAACCTTGTCCCTTCGTGAGAGGCGAACTTCTGCAGTACCTTGTTGACAATCTTGAACGGAGGGAATGCATATAGATCTAGATGTGACCAATCTAGGAGAAAGGCATCTATATGAACTGCTACTGGGTCCGGGATTGGTGAGCAAAATATTGGGAGCCTCTTGGTCATCGAGGTTGCGAAGAGATCTATGGTTGGCTGGCCTCAGGTGGCCCAAAGTCTCTTGCATACATCCTTGTGGAGGGTCCATTCTGTTGGAATTATTTGTCCCTTCCGACTGAGACAATCTGCCATGACATTCAAGTTGCCTTGGATGAACCTCGTTACTAGTGATATGTCTAGACCTTTTGACCAGGTGAGGAGGTCCCTTGCGATCTCGTACAACGTCAGAGAGTAGGTCCCTCCTTGCTTGGAGATGCACGCCAAAGCTGTGGTGTTGTCCGAGTTCACCTCCACCACTTTGCCTTGAAGGAGAGACCTGAAGCTTTTCCAGGCCAGACGTACTGCCAGTAGCTCCTTGCAGTTGAAATGCATTGTCCTTTGACTCGAGTTCCATAATCCCGAGCATTCCCGACCGTCTAATGTCGCACCCCAGCCTACGTCCGATGCGTCCGAGAAGAGAACGTGGTTGGGAGTCTGAACAGTCAGGGGAAGACCCTCTCTTAGGTTGATATAGTCCTTTCACCAAGTCAGACAAGACTTTATCTTTTCGGAAACCGGGATCGAGACCGCTTCTAGCGTCTTGTCCTTTTCCAGTGAAAAGCTAGATGGTATAGAAGAGGACGGAGGTGTAGTCTTCCTAGTGACACAAATTGATCCACGGATGACAGCGTCCCTACCAGACTCATCCACAGCCTGACTGAGCAGCGTTCCTTCTTCAGCATCTTCTGGATGGATAGCAGGGCTGGGGGCTGATCGTCCTGTTCAGCAACGTCCTCATCCGAAACTGATGAGGAAACGGCAACGGAGTGGGCAACGTCTGACTCGCTGAATCCCGTCGCACTGGTGGATGCGTGACGGAGCCGGACGCAATATCATGGAACTGCTGCACAGTCTGTGAACTGTCAACAACCATGGGTGCGCGAGGAAGTACAGCGTCAACCCGAAACTGTCTAGACCGTCTGGGTTGTGCAGTCAACACCCTACCGGGTTGCTGAGGTTGATGCACTGCGTCACAACAAGTCACCTCTGCTGGTTGTTGAACGTCCTGAACGTCAACAACCACCTCCGAGCGTCGCTTAACGTCAACGTGCGGCTGGCAACCCACACTGGGTCGCATCGGTGGAGGAACCACCTCAACTGGCAGACGCGAGTAGGTTACCTCAGCGTCAACAGGGCACACAACCGACCGGTTGGAAGGTTGTTAGCCAGAAGGAGGAACCACCTCAACTGGCAGACGCGAGTAGGTTACCTCAGCGTCAACAGGGCGCACAACCGACCGGTTGGAAGGTTGTTGGCCAGAAGGTTCTTCTCCGCATTTAAGTTCTCTATCAAGGACGCAAGCTTGGACTGCATGTCTTGCAGCAAAGCCCATTTAGGGTCTACGGGAGCAGGTGTGGCAACAGACGGGGTTAGCGACTGAGGCGGAACCGTTTACCATCCCTGAAAGCCTTGTTATGTGTGACATAATAGTACAGCAAAACTTCAAAGGCTCGACAAAAGCTGAGAAGTTGACCTGTAAACAACTTGGAGCGTCTCCTGGCTAGGCGCCAGGGAGAGTCTACCAGAATTGAGAAGTCTATCTGGGCAGAGGCATGAACTCCCAAGCCGAGAACTTCTCTCGTGTCATATCAGACTCTCGCTCTATAAACCAGTTTAAAAGAAGGGAAATCAAAGGCTGTATCCCCCAAACTCCTCCTGGTGAAAAAACCAGTCGCCTAGCCAACGTAACGCTCTCTAGGAGAGCGAGAGAGCACTAGCTTAAAAACAACGGCTTCGAAGTAGCTAGGCCTAGTGTAAGTTCTGACGTTTAGGCGAACGAGGAGCAGCAGTTACAAGATCCGGACGAAGATCCTTAAAAAAAACATCATGATTTAATTAAAGTCCATAGGAGGCTAAGCAGCTTAAGGCTCCTCTCCATCTGACAGAGTCCTCAAGGGAATATCAGTAGGAGGGAGAACAGCAACTTCCTCATCTACAGGAACCTTGTCCGATAAAAGCTGAGTCTCTCACTGGTGCATTAGTAGCAGACCAGAACGCAACGTCATGTAACTGCTTGACAGTCTGTGAACTGTCAACAACTGAACTGTCAACCACAACAGGTGCGTGAGGACGTACAGCGTCCACTCGAGACTGCTTTGACTGTCTAGACTGAGCAGTCAAAACAACTCTAGAATGCGGAGGTTGACGCACCGCGTCAAAACAAAACAACTTAGACTGTTGTTGTACCTCGCGAACGTCAACGGAAGGTTCCGTGCGTCGCTGAACATCAACATGCGGCTGGCAGGGTACACTGGAACGCATGATTGAGGAGAAAATTGAGTTCTGTGTTTACATTGAGTACTGAGTACCTGCACGACAGATGGCGCTGTTGAAGTACACCCCCTACCTGCATAGCGATCGCTGGCGGATTTTTTACGTAGAGTTTTCTGTCGAGCAACAGAGTTGCAGCTTATATAATCACCGGCTAAGTTTAATATTGAAAAATACTCTATATGCTAAGTACTGTAGTTTCATGGAATTATAATAAATTACTTAGCCTCTTTTTTTTTTTTTTATTTACCTTTGTACTAGCTAATGTCTGAATTTTGTGCTAACTCTATTTCACATATATTACCTGGATACAATGCCTTTAAAAGAACTACAGTTTACAAACTGAAAGTTACTGGCCATTCGTATAATTGGAATCTTTGAATTTTAATTGTCAGAGCGTTACGATTTGAATCCTCATACATATTCCTACTACAATCTCTAAAAAGTGTTCATTCTCCCTATGTCCTATCTACCAAATTAGTTTTTGTTTGGCAATTAATCTTGATAACACTATCACTGTTGTTGTCTAGTCTTTAAGGGTTGGTTGAATTAATTTCGTGGATGTGGTTAGATAAGTTTGCTTTTCAATATTGTACTTGTTCTATGCTTTGACCTGACAAATAAACTAATGGCATATGTATTTAATACACTTCATATGGCATCTTTCAACCTCGTGGAGCCAAGATGCTCTATAAGTAAGAAATTACTGTAGCATACTAGGTTGGATTTTGGATGACCCTAAGGTTCTGATTTTTACGGTTTACATTTGTGACACAATCATTCAACCTAAAGGCCGTAGTTCATTTAGTTCAAGCATAATTACATTTGACATAATAAAATCAGACTAAGCTACCTACAATAGTAACTATGGGGTATCTTTACCCATGCACCACCATTGGTAAACATTGACACTTCCGGTAATGCGTGCATAATTAAGTCAACGAATTCTTGTTCCTCAAAACACTCGTCAATGCAAAATTTTGAGTAGCCCACATGCACCACTTGACAGAATAGAGAAGAAAGATAACTGTAAGCTTGCGATTCACACCAAATTAAAGACCAGTAAGCAAATAATTACTGTCAGATCGGCCGACAAACATACACTTCATTAAATTTGCGTAAAGACGGACATGGTTACAAAGGATTCCCAGTTTCCATGCAAGCATTAGGTCTAGAGACCCAAGGATTCACATGTGTACCGGAACTCCAATACTTGCCCTAACCTTAAATGACATGTTCTTATACACTGGCTAGGGTGTATGTATGATAGCGGCCACCTGTATGCATGATGACTGCCAACTAAGAATACGGCAGTCTAAGGGGGATTGCAGGGGGATGGTAGCTCCCCCATTAGGTAAGTAGTTAAGGACACTGCTTGTAAGTTAGGTAAAGAAGTTTAAGTTAGGTGGTGTTCTTGTGTAGAGGTTTAGTTTTAGTATGGCAGTGTAAGGGGGTTGCAGGGAGGGGCGTTAGCCACCCCGTTAGGTAAGTATGTAAGACACGACTTGTATGTTAGGTTGGGGGGGGGGCGTTAGCCACCCCGTTAGGTAAGTAGGTAAGGAAACGGCTTGTATGTTAGGTTAGGGGGGAAAGTTTAGGTTAGTTGATGTCCATTTTGAATCCACACGGGAGGAACTGGCCGCTGCTAAACAAAGGCTCCGTTTTAAAGTCTTACAAACGACTAGGAAATAAGACGAAAATTCACATTTTCTACGCACGCGGGAGGAACCGACCGCTGATATACGTAGGCTCCCAGTGGCCTTCATCATCTCACCCTAAACCATAACCAAAAATTTACCTAGGGCATTATCTTCTTTCTCATTCAACATTTTGACTTAGCTCAACAATAGTAGTTGTATGATCAATTTTACTATAATACAACTTGCAATTACAATGCAATACAATAAGCATAGTTTAGAATATGTTAAAAGTTGAACAATAACAAAGTCAGGGTTGACTTATTATTATCAATTGCTAAGCTACAACCTTAGTTGGAAAAGCAAGATGCTATAAGCCCACGGGCTCCAACAGGGAAAATAGCCCAGTAAGGAAAGGAAACCAGGAAAAATTAAATATTTTAAAAACAGAAACATTAAATTGAATATTTCCTCTATAAACTATAAATACTTCAACTAAATAAGAGGAAGAGAAATTAGGGGGTGTATGTATGATAGCGGCCACCTGTATATATCATGTCAAGCCTAGAATACGGAAGTGTAAGGGGGGTCGCAGGGAGCGTTAGCTCCCCTGTTAATTAAGTAGGTAAGGACACGGCTTGTAGGTTAGGTTAGGGGGGGGGAGTTAGTTGATGTCCATTTTTAATCAGTGCGAGAAGAACTGGCAGCCGATATACAAACGCTCCGAAATTAGATAGAATAGAGTGCCCGAGTGTACCCTCAAGCAAGAGACTTTCCTTAGGGTAAACGTTGCCTCACTGTTAGTACAGTATCGTACACTACCGCAAATCTATCGCCAACAATACTGTACTATCGTAGGCTAAGGTAGGGTTTCCCGGACTTACGATACGGCATAAACTTGAATTACACCTCGAATAAAAATCAAATTCTGTCAGAATTTATCAAAATGCCGATTACCTATTAGTCTTGCCAAATTTGTAGCTCGAGGCCCAAAATAAAAGTGGCCGGGTTGGCCCCGGTTTAAAAAGATGAATAAAGCAAAAAATATCATCAAGATGACTCTCAAAGTAACATGTTAACATACTTTACAATATTTAGCACCTGAATGTAATCTGTTGGATGTTATTAAGACGGAATGATGACGCCGACGACCGAAAAGCAGAAGAAAAATGGACACCAAAATCCTCAATGGATGGTCGATGTTTACACTTTGCCAAATCTTCCTCTTCTTTTCAAGATGGTTTGTGACCCCAAATATATGAAAAATATATTTATTAAATTTATTTAATTGATTCTTACCTGTGATAAATATGAAAAATATATTTATTAAATTTATTTAATTGATTCTTACCTGTGAGATGCAGAGTTAAGTACAGTACTTCACTCAAAAGAGGTTGAACACTGAGGACAATTAAAATTTTAGGAATTTATATCTTTTCAAAACTAATATTGGTAAACCTTGTTCTATAATTCTAATGCTATTCCATATTTGCATTTATCATGAATTGACTTCAGAGCTAGGACAAATACATTGGGTTTTAATATATAAAACAGACACAAAGATTGAAATATAAACTGTGTATTCTGTGATGTATAAGAAAATGCTAACTACTTCATGTTATATTGTCCACAGTATAGTGATATCATAATAAAAGCAATTGAGCTCCAACAACCATACAAAGGATATAGTGCAGAAACAGTAGGAAATTCCTTTTTTTGTGAAGAAAATAAGAAAAGTGTACTTCAACAAATGTGGATAAAAATGAAAAAACTACTGATAATAAGGAACACACAAAACTAAAAGACACAGAGCTAGGACAAACACATTGGGTTTGGATATAAAAAACAGACAAAAGATTGAAATATAAACTGTTTATTCTATGATATAGAAGAAAATGCTAGCCACTTCATGTTATATTGTCAATTTGTCCACAGTATAGTGATATAAGAATATTGTTGCCCTCCTTAAAATATTTTATTTTTCATTGTTTCCTTTCCTCACTGAGCTATTTTCCCTGTTGGAGCCCCTGGGCTTATAGCATCCTGCTTTTCCAGCTAGGGTTATGGTTTAGCAAGTAATAATAATAATAATAATAATAAAAAGCAATTGAGTTCCAACAACCATATGAAGAAGATAGTGCACAGACAGTTGGAAAATTCCCTTTTTTGTGAAAAATAAGAAAATTGTAATACAATAAATGTGGATAAAAAGGAAAAAACTAGTGAAAAGAAGAAACACACAAAACTAAAAGACAGAGTAAGGACAAACACATTGGGTTTGAATATAAAAAACAGACACAAAGATGGAAATATAAACTGTGTATTCTATGATGTATAAGAAAATGCTAACTACTTCATGTTATATTGTCCACAGTATAGTGATATAAGAATAAAAGCAATGGAGCTCCAACAACCATACGAAGATGATAGTGCACAAACAGTTGGAAAATTCCCTTTTTTGTGAAAAATAAGAAAATTGTACTACAATAAATGTGGATAAAAAAGAAAAAACTACTGAAAAGAAGAAACACATAAAACTAAAAGACACAGAGACGCCGTTACATAAGTGAAGCCTCCTCAACGTGAATCTGATCTGATCTGAAGATGTTCTCGTTCATAGCATCATTTTAACAAATCGCTTTATATGGACAAGAGATTAAATAATATTATTGAGGCTCAATTACCATTATCATTATTACGAGTTAAGCTATAACCCCAGTTGGGAAAGCAATATGCTATAAGCCAAAGGGCTCCAATAGAGTAGCCGGGTGAGTCAGTGAAACAAGGGAATAAATAAAATACAAGAGAACTAATTAGTAATTTAAAAATCTAAGAACAAAATTTTGATTATTTTCTGGATAAGATGCTAAATATATCAGTTTATTTATGAATTATCAATTCTTAATATGATTCGACTGTTTTATTTCATAATCTACATACTTACATGAATGAAAAATTTTTAGTTTTTAAAAAATCAAAATATGATTATATCCTACAAAATTAAACTAAATAAAGTCGGATTTATAAAATTCTCAATATTATTTTACAATTTGTATCATTTTGTCAAAGAATGCAACAAGTTACTAGAGAAACATTACAATAACCAAGCTACAACCCTAGTTGGAAAAGCAAGATGCTGGGGCTATGACTTAAGATTCTAGATATTGTTAAAACGAAATTCTTCCTCGGAATTATGTATGTTACCAATTATACAAACGTTAAAAATTATTCACATAAATATTTAAAGAACAATAGTGATAAGTCTTGGTTCCTGGTTATTAGATTAATAAACCTGGTTTTTACAACAGTAATAATTATGAAACTGTCACAATATCACTCACAATAACCCTTTTAATAGACAGGTTTTGAAATGTTTTAAGTAAGAATATTCTAATCTAATTAATTTGCATAACCGCTATATATCGAAGACCTCAAAATGCTTATTGTTGTGGTCACTCAACTATGCTGAATTTCTCTGTTGGATCAACCAGCTGTACCAACATTGAGAGAGAGAGAGAGAGAGAGAGAGAGAGAGAGAGAGAGAGAGAGAGAGAGAGAGAGAGAGAGAGAGAGATTTTACACCTTTTTGTAATAAGAAACCTCAAACATTTGCCATGGAACGCTATATATTAATTACTAATTCATTTTCGCAATATTAGTATTATTATGACTTTTAGGGTATAATTGCTTGCCTGTTGAACCTGAAAATTTAGGAGAGAGAGAGAGAGAGAGAGAGAGAGAGAGAGAGAGAGAGAGAGAGAGAGAGAGAGAGAGAGAGAGAGAGAGAGAGAGAGAGAGAGGGTGTTCTTGCCCTTAAGCTGTAGAAAATTCTCAGGTAAGGACAAGTCCATGATATTTAAACTTTTTCATAGGCGTGCATGAACATTGCATGTAGGCCTACGATAAGAAGAGGGCTTATGGACGTTGTGTTAAAATACTATTTAAATGTCTTAATCTCTATCTTTTAGCGCACTATATCTGTGCCAGGCGGTCTAGAAAATAATTTTCTATACAATCTAAGGATAGCAAATGTATGAATATATTAACTGTTGTATAAGTAATGTCTGCATGTATATTCCCTGTATCAATAAACATGGAATAAAAGATGACATACAGCATTCTTTTTCATATATATATATATATATATATATATATATATATATATATATATATATATATATATATATATATATATATATATATATCGACTGGATTATAGATTACCAGTTCTTATTTCCTTTCCTCACTGGGCTATTTTTCCCCGTTGGAGCCCTTGGACTTATAGCATCTTGCTTTTCCAACTAGGGTTGTAGCTTGGCTAATAATAATAATGATAATAATAATGATAGTAATTCCGGTAAATAACCTAACCGAAAATCTAGGATTGTAGTTATGGGTTTAGAAGAGTCATCAATGGCCATTGCCTATCCATCCCTGGTCCTAGCTTGGGTGGAGAGGGGGCTTGGACGCTGATGATATTGATAGTCAGGTTCTGGGACATTGTCCTGCTTGCTTTGGCAATGTCACAATTGTCACTGTCCCTTGCCTCTGCCATTCATGAGTTACCTTTGAACCTTTAAACATGCTTCTCTTAATTCTTTGTTCTATCAAAATGATTAAACTAACATGATTTCTTACCCCTCTCACAGGTAAGGTTATAATTTATTTTATATCAATTATGTCTAGCACTTCTTGCTGTATAAGTATTTGTATAGTTTAAGATAATTATTCTTATGATTTTCAAGGGCCAATATATAATCAAAGTCCAGAAATGCTGAAACCGGATGAACATTGTTCCTGCAATTCATTTGCAACTTTTTATGGTTATCTCGCTTGCATGCAATCTAAAAGCAAGCAAGATTAACATGGTAAGTTGCAAATGAGTAGGAGGAACAGTTAAAATTTAACAGAAAAACGTATTAATATATACACAAGTAAATTGTCATGTGCAGAGCTAAAATTGTAGTCATCTCTTAAACCTTTCTTAGGAGCATAAATAATTTACTAAGTTTCTTCTCTTACTTCTACAATGACATCCATTTATCGCTTTTTATAAGATTAACAAAGTCTACCAGATATGAAATTTAAAGTATTTTCTCATTCTCTAATTCACACACACACACACACACACACACACACACACACACACACACACACACACACACACACACACACACGTAGGCCTATATACATAATAAAAGCTGCAAATTAAATTGAAAATGCTAAATGCTGAAAATTTAATTCGAAATTCCTTCAGAAATATAAATTTTTCAGGAAAATCTAATAATGAAGCTACTTTTGAGACTGCTCAATGCTGAAACACACACACACACACACACACACACACATATATATATATATATATATATATATATATATATATATATATATATATATATATATATATATATATATATATATATATTCAAGCATTACAGTTTAAAGATTATTATATAAGCCGACCATTAGAGGTGAAAAACTTCTTTACGAATAATGGAATAAACCTGTTTCACAACAATGACTAAGCTTTTTATATCTCCCAAAGCATATTATTTTAAACCTAAACTATAAATTATCATCTCAATTAATCAAGTTAATGACATTAATTATATATAAAAAAGAAATTGAAAAATGTTAATATTGATATTGAGAATGTGTTGCTAGATATGGGAATTTATCCCTAGATTTGGAGATTTTTGGTGTCCGATGGGGATATTCTGTACAAATTTCTATGAAGGAAAAACGAAGATGATTAACCCTTTATATTGTTGATATTAGTTTATTTGCACTTATATGAAGTATAGAGAACACTTTCTAAACCTTTATATTATTGCAATTAGTTTATTTGCACTTATATGAAGTATAGAGAACAATTTCTATATTAGTAAAATTTACATGATCAGTGGAAAATATTTTTGTGGAAATGGGGAGTTTTGTGTTGTTTTGGGGATTTTTTATCGCGAGTTTTGGGGAATTTTAGACTAACCCACCTGGCAACAGTTGCCAGTTTGGCCTTTATTTAGGCCAAAAAAAAACTCAAATTTAGCCTTTTTATAAAATTGGTTGGCCTTTAGTAATATGAAAAAAAGGCGGGCTTTAAATACTATATTTTTGGCCTTTTTTGGCTTGGCCTTTTAAAGCTGGTTGATTATAAGTTGGCCTTTTCTCAATTAGAAAACCTGGCAACCCTGCCTGGCAACACACTGGTCTTGGAGATATCAGATAAGTCTATTTAAACCGGCAGCTATTTATTGCTATTGCTATTGCTACTTATTGCTAGCAATTGAAATCTATAATTATGGCTGGCGTATTGAGGAAATTGGCAATTACCGTAAGTATATATTGGAAAAATTGCTTTAAAATATACGTTATATTCATTGGACCTATATTATATAGACGTCTTCTAAGTTTGTTGCTTAGTGCAAATTTTGATATAAAAAAGGTTATATTTGAAATATAATTTGCTTTGCAATAGGATTATATATCTTAGATATATACTAATATAATAGGCTTTTCAATAGGGTAATTCATTCTCATTTTAAAATTTATTATATAAAATGTTAACATAATCTAGTGGGTTTGTAGATCGGTGGACACATTCCTGGAGACCTTAAAGGTTAATTCCTTTTTGTATAAATAAAGATATGTCTTAAATATTAATATAATAGGCTTTACAATATGGTAATGTACTGTGTTTAATGCCAAAGTAAAGATGCATTCACTAAGGTTAGGTTGGATCTGTGGTAGAGTTCAGATACCAGTAAAATTATAGTTACAGACGGGACAACATTTCAAACAGAAAAATAGTTTTTCCTGTAATATATAATGTTCTTTTAACTAAATTTGACCTTCATTTCAATAGCATTTAAACTGAAAACCTTCAACAGTAGATAAAACGAAAATCCTTTAGACCGTATTAGAACGAGAATATTTTTTAGAAATCTAGTGGTTTTTGCTACGCCGTGCGCTCGCTTCGCTCGTGAAAAAGAGAAAAAACATCAAACTCCTATGTGTTCACTGTTGTAATGTTGCTAATGTTTTTAACATATTTTAATTGTTCATTACTTCTAATATCATTTATCTATTTCCTTTCCTCACTGGGCTATTTAACCCTGTTGGAACCCTTGGGCTAATAGCATCTTGCTTTTCTAATTAGGGTTGTAGCTTTGCTAGTAATAATAATAATAATAATAATACTGCAAAGCGGTACATGTTGACCTGTGCACGCTTACCACATTGATTATCATTTCTTAGGTAATTAAGTTTATTTTGCAGTGAAAATAAGTTTAATTTTGAAAAGAACAGACGTGTTTCCACAGGAAACAAGGTTTTATTTATTTATTTATTTTTTTTTTAGCAGAAAAGCTTTTTCCGTCCGGAACTATAATAAAACCCTAGTATTCTGTTCAAAGTTCAGTACGGTAATTACAATGAATTTTATTCTATGTAATATCCATATTTATTATTATTACTAGTTAAGTTACAACCCTAGCTGGAAAAGCAGGATGTTATAAGTCCAAGCTCTCCAACACGGAAAATAGCCCAGTGAGGAATTGAGACAAGGAAACAGGTAGAATACTTTAGCATGGTTGCACGAATTGTGTTCTTTATTGACGGGTTTATCTTTACTTAGGTGTATAAATGAGTAAGAACACATCGTTTCGAAGTACAAAATCTCCCGCTTGATGACCAAATATGCTGTATTATGGCCCGTTTACATGAGGATAGTTTACTGGTGTCGGAAAACTATCCCCGTGTAAACGTTTACCATCCCCATGCAAACACTTACTGTCCTGGAAAGTTTATTTCCCACTAGTTACTGGAGACAGTGAACTATCCCCGTGTAAACGCTTACTATCCTCATGCAAAGACTTACTATCCTGGAAGTTTACTTGCCACTAGTTACTGGAACTAGTGAACTATCACCGTGTAAACTGGCCTTTAGGTTGGTTTAAGGGGAAATGGGAGGTTTCAATATTTACCTGTTCCATCGTAGGAGTTAAGTGCCGTCAGTGCAACTTATGTTGTGTACTGTAGTAATTGCTTGTGGGTCTTTGCAGTATTCCTTTGACCCCAAGCTGGGTTAGCTGTATTATCTTCTAATAGCCTTCTGGCTAGTACAGTGGTAACGTGATTGCCTAGCATTCGCGTGGCAAGAGACCGATCCCCGCCCAGGACCGTGAATTTAAGCTGTTTACTGGGGAGGCTACTGCTGTGGTAGGGCACCGCAGTGGGTGGTTGGACTTGCCTGGCTGATGTCCTGTTGAGCATCTATTCTGATGGAACTGGAACAGAAACCAGACACCTTAAACCTTTAATTAACCTCCTCTCTTACTTCTCTTCTTCCATGTTGCTGGCCAACCTCTTGTAACTTTTACTTCATAGAATAACTCGAGGGTTATACGCTAAACTCACTTGGTCACTGAATGCCTTCACAGGCCCTAATGCCGGTTTATATAATCTAAATCAATAAATCCAGAATTTTCAATATTAATCTTACCCGATAATCATGTAGCTGTCAACTCCGTTGCCCGACAGAATTCTACGGACGGGATACGTCAGCGATCGCTATACAAGAGGGGGGTGTACTCACCAGCGCCATCTGTGGTCAGGTACTCCAGTACTTCTTGACAACACCACCTCAATTTTTCCTCTGTCGTGCTTCCGGCAAGACCTACATGGATACGCTTATGATTTTGGAGTCTTTGTTCACGGTTTTGGTGAAGTATTGCTCTGAGATTTCAGCTTTCGCTATACAGGAAGCTTTTCCCTTAGCTTAGATAGCTTTTGGATTGATTTTGATTAATGGTATAACGATCTTTGCTTTAATTTGGAATCCCCCCTTGACTGTTCTCTGATTCAAGATGTCCGACCATTCTCAAGCTCCTACCCAAAGACGATGTAGTGTTAGGACTTGTATTAGGCGTCTTCCGAAGGCCTCGGTTGATCCTCACACCGTTTGTTCCGACTGTAGGGGAAAATCCTGTCAGTTGGAAGATCGATGTGAGGAATGTGCCGGGCTTTCGGAATTTGATTTTATTCAATTCCTCAAGTATACGACTAAGTTAGAGAGAGAGAGAGTTAGGAGGAGTTCGGCTTGCTCTTTACTTTATTCCTCCCCCCATGATCCTCAACCTTTTCCTCCCCCTGTAGTGGCTACCCCCGAACCTATTATTAGTGCTCAGCCTGATATGTCGGATGTTTTACGTGCCATTCAGGCTTTAGGTGATAAGGTGGAGTCGGTAGTGAGTGACCACAAGTTTCTCTTGGCAGATGTCAAGGAACTTAAAGTGAAAAGTGCAGTGGGAAGTGGTAGTGCCAGTGCTGTGCCTAGTGTCAGTGTCAGTGTTGCGCATGAGGATACTTCTGTGCGTGCCAGTCGTCCTCCCAGTCCGGGACCTCTTGCAAGCTCCCAAGCCCAGGGGAGAAGCAATGTCGAAGGGCAAAAGGGTTCGGCAGGCCTTGATCGGCGCACAGTAGTATCCTCAGTGGTTGCGGGCGTATCTTATAGAGATCGTCACTTCCACTCTCAGACGATTGAGCCCTTTATATCCTCGTCTGCAGAAGATGTTTCCGGGAGGAAACGCTGGACCCAGGTCTCAAGGCCTCTTAAGCGTAAGGTCCAGACCGCGCGAGTCCAACAGCCCGGGTGTAGCCACTGGGCTAGTTCGGACTCGCCGCAGTCATCGGATGGCTGCACGCCTCCTAAGAGAGGTAAAGCGATGCCTCAACAGACCTCAACTTCTGTTAAAGCTATGCCTCAACAGACCTCAACTTCTGTTGATCCCAAGTTGGCTATGCTGCAGACTATGCAGTCGCAGCTTGCGGTGTTGATGCAGGAGTTTCAGGCAGAGAAGGTTATCACACCTCCTCCTGCGAGCGCTCCCCCACCTCTGCGCAGTCCAGCCTGCCAGACGTATGATGTTGAGGTTCCTCAAGCTACCTCCATGCGTGAGCTGCCGCATTGGGAGTTGCCAGATACCAGCGCTGTGCAGCAACCTCCACTTTCCTTGAGGCAGGAGCCTCTTGCCACGCGGCAACCTCCTCAACACTTGGGGCAGGAGCCTTATGCTTTGCAGCAACCTCCTCTACCCTTGAGGCAGGAGCCTCATGCGTTGCAACCATCCTCGAGGCAGCAACCTCTTGCGGTGCGACAACCTCCACCATCCTTGAGGCAGCAACCTCAACTCTTGCGGCAGCCACCTCCACTTTCCTCGAGGCGAGAACCTCAACTCTCGAGGCAAGCACCTCAACTCTTGAGGCTAGAACCTCAACTCGTGAGACAAGAGCCTCTCTCTGCGCAGCCACCTCAACCCTTAAGGCAAGCGCAACTCTTGAGGCAGGAACCTCATGCTATGAGACAGCCACCTCAACGCATGCAGCAACCACATTCTTCTCAGCTTGAGCCGCTTCCTATTCAACCTGAACCGCAGACTTTGCAGCATGAGCCTCATGCTTTACAGCATTCGCCTCTCACCACGCTTGCTCCTCAGACCCCCGCAGAACCTCCTTCATCCCAGCCTCAGGACTTTGTCATTACCAGCCCTCATCCTCTTCAGCAGAGTCTTGAGGATGAATCCGCTAGTGCGCATGCACCCGTTCTTCAGGATTCAGCCATTCAGCATACTGCTTTATCGTTACCTCTCGCTTCTCAACACTCAGGTGATGAGGTTTCTGAGGATGAAGCGGCTCACCTGGATGATCCTTCATCTGATGTGGAGGAACCCAAGTCATTGCCACCCTCCATTGACTTTCGCAAGGTCCTTACTCTTTTCAGAGAGTTATACCCTGAACACTTTGTTTCTGCTACCCCTCGTTCTCCTCCATCCGAGTTCTCTCTAGGCATGCAACCTGTTAAGTCTGCCTACACTAAGCTTGTCTTTGCTAGATCATCAAAGAGAGCTTTGAGAATGTTAGGGGATTGGTTGCAGTCCAAGCAGCAACTGGGAAAGATGTCTTTTATGTTTCCGCCTCCTAAGCTGGCTTCTAAGGCGGGCGTCTGGTATGCCACGGGAGAGGAACCAGGCTTGGGGGTCCCTGCCTCTGCCCAGGCTGACTTCTCAAGTTTGGTTGACTCTCCACGAAGGTCGGCTATGAGACGCTCTAAGGTCTGCTGGACCTTTTCTGACCTGGACCACTTCTTAAAGGGAGTCTTTCGCGCCTTTGAAATTTTTAATTTCCTCGACTGGTGCCTGGGGGCCTTGAGCAAGAAGACTGCCCCTTCTGACAAAGACTCGGCCATGCTGATCATGTCCTGTATGGACAAAGCAATTCGCGATGGTTCCGGCGAACTTGCCTCTATGTTTGTATCGGGAGTCCTCAAGAAAAGGGAACAACTTTGCTCCTTCCTTTCCACTGGTATCACCTCTTGCCAAAGGTCACAGTTACTTTTTGCTCCTCTTTCTAAGTTCCTGTTTCCTGAGGATCTTATCAAGGAAATGTCTGCGGCTCTTATACAGAAGGATACGCATGACCTCGTGGCCTCTTCAGCACGGAAGGCTAAGGTTGCACCTTCAGTACCAAGAACTTACCGCACCCCAGTGGCTGATACTCCTGCTACCAGATTTATTCCGCCCTTTCGTGGCAGAGCCCCCAGCCGAGGAAGTACCCGCCCAGACGGTCACAGGGGCAGGTCCAAGAAAGGTACCAAGTCTTCGAAAAGCAAACATTGACTCTCCTCCTCTCCAGACAGCCGTAGGAGCCAGACTCAAGACCTTCTGGCAAGCTTGGGAAAGAAGAGGTGCAGACGCCCAGTCTGTCAAGTGGCTAAGGGAGGGTTACAGGATCCCATTCTGCCGCAATCCCCCTCTGACCACTTCTCCCATCAACCTCTCTCCCAACTACAAGGAAAAGGACAAGAGGCTAGCGTTACATCAAGAGGTGTCGCTCCTGTTACAGAAGGAGGCAGTGGTGATAGTCCGGGATCATCAATCCCCGGGCTTTTACAACCGTCTCTTCCTGGTGGCCAAGAAGACAGGAGGTTGGAGACCGGTGCTGGACGTCAGTGCGCTCAATGCTTATGTCACCAAGCAGACGTTCACTATGGAGACGACGAAGTCGGTCCTAGCAGCGGTCAGGCAGGAGGACTGGATGGTCTCGTTGGATCTGAAAGACGCCTACTTTCACGTCCCCATTCATCCAGACTCCCAACCTTTTCTGAGATTCGTTTTTGGAAAGGTTGTGTACCAATTCCAAGCCCTGTGTTTTGGCCTAAGCACGGCACCTATGGTGTTTACGCGACTGATGAGGAATATTGCCAAATTCCTCCACTTGGCGGACATCAGAGCCTCCCTTTATTTAGACGACTGGCTTTTAAGAGCCCCCACAAGTCGTCGCTGTCTGGAGAGTCTCAGATGGACTTTGGACTTGACCAAGGAACTGGGTCTTTTGGTCAACTTAGAGAAGTCCCAGCTTATTCCTTCCCAAACCATCGTTTACCTGGGAATGGAGATTCGGAGTCAAGCTTTTCGGGCTTTTCCGTCGGCCCCAAGAATCAACCAAGCCCTAGAGTGCATCCTGAGCATGCTGAAGAGGAACAGATGCTCGGTGAGACAGTGGATGAGTCTAACAGGGACCCTGTCATCGTTAGCCCTGTTCACCGAGTTAGGGAGACTCCACCTCCGCCCCCTTCAATACCATCTAGCAGCTCACTGGGACAAGAATATGACGCTCGAAGCGGTCTCTATTCCTGTTACCAAAGAGATGAAGACCACTCTCATGTGGTGGAAGAGCAACATCCTTCTCAAGGAGGGTCTCTCGTTAGCTGTTCAGACCCCCAATCTTCATCTCTATTCGGACGCATCAGACTCGGGCTGGGGCGCGACCTTGGACGGACAGGAATGCTCGGGAACATGGAACAAGGAACAGGAAACGCTTCACATCAATTGCAAGGAGTTGTTGGCAGTACATCTGGCCTTAATGAACTTCAAGTCCCTCCTGCTAAGCAAGGTGGTGGAGGTGAACTCCGACAACACCACAGCCTTGGCGTACATCTCCAAGCAGGGAGGGACTCATTCGAAGAAGCTGTACGAGATAGCAAGGGACCTCCTCATTTGGTCAAGAAGTCGAAACCTCACGCTGGTAACGAGATTCATTCAAGGCAATATGAATGTCTCGGCAGATCGCCTCAGCAGGAAGGGTCAAGTCATCCCCACAGAATGGACCCTTCACAAGAACGTGTGCAACAGGCTTTGGGCCTTGTGGGGTCAGCCAACGATAGATCTGTTCGCTACCTCGATGACCAAGAGGCTCCCATTGTACTGTTCCCCAATCCCAGACCCGGCAGCAGTTCACGTGGATGCTTTTCTGCTGGATTGGTCCCACCTCGATCTATATGCATTCCCGCCGTTCAAGATCATCAACAGAGTTATTCAGAAGTTCGTCTCTCACGAAGGGACACGGCTGACGTTGGTTGCTCCCCTTTGGCCTGCAAGAGAATGGTTCACAGAGGTACTGCAATGGCTGGTCGACGTTCCCAGGACTCTCCCTCTAAGAGTGGACCTTCTACGTCAACCTCACGTAAAGAAGGTACACCCAAGCCTCCACGCTCTTCGTCTGACTGCCTTCAGACTATCGAAAGACTCTCTAGAGCTAGAGGCTTTTCGAAGGAGGCAGCCAGAGCGATTGCCAGAGCAAGGAGGATATCCACTCGCAGAGTCTATCAATCCAAGTGGGAAGTCTTCCGAAGCTGGTGCAGAGCCAATGCAGTTTCCTCTACCAGTACCTCTGTAACCCAAGTTGCTGACTTCCTGTTGCATCTCAGGAATGTTAGATCTCTTTCGGCTCCTACGATAAAAGGGTACAGAAGTATGTTGGCAACAGTTTTCCGCCACAGAGGCTTGGATCTTTCCTCCAACAAAGATCTACAGGACATCCTTAAGTCTTTCGAGACCTCTAAAGAACGTCGCTTGTCCACTCCAGGCTGGAATCTAGACGTAGTCTTAAGGTTCCTTATGTCTCCTAGATTTGAACCTCTCCAGTCAGCCTCTTTCAAAGACCTTACTCTCAAAACTCTTTTCCTCGTCTGCCTTGCAACAGCCAAAAGAGTTAGTGAGGTTCACGCCTTCAGCAGGAACATAGGATTCACATCCGAAACAGCTACATGTTCCTTACAGCTCGGGTTTTTGGCAAAAAATGAACTTCCTTCACGTCCTTGGCCTAGGTCGTTCGAAATTCCTAGCCTTTCCAACATGGTGGGTAACGAGCTAGAGAGAGTTCTTTGCCCTGTCAGAGCTCTAAAGTACTATCTTAAAAGGTCAAAACCTATACGAGGACAATCAGAGGCCTTATGGTGTGCCATTAAGAAACCTTCGATGCCTATGTCCAAGAACGCAGTTTCGTATTACATAAGGCTTCTGATTAGAGAAGCTCATTCTCACATGAAGGATGAAGACCTTGCTTTGCTGAAGGTAAGGACACACGAAGTGAGAGCTGTGGCTACTTCGATGGCCTTCAAACAGAACCGTTCTCTGCAGAGTATTATGGATGCAACCTATTGGAGGAGCAAGTCAGTGTTTGCATCATTCTATCTCAAAGATGTCCAGTCTCTTTACGAGAACTGCTACACCCTGGGACCATTCGTAGCAGCGAGTGCAGTAGTAGGTGAGGGCTCAGCCACTACATTCCCTTAATCCCATAACCTTTTTTAACCTTTCTCTTGAATGCTTTTATTGTTGTTTTTGGGTTGTTACGGTAGGCTAAGAAGCCTTCCGCATCCTAGTTGATTTGGCGGGTGGTCAATTCTTTCTTGAGAAGCGCCTAGGTTAGAGGTTGTGTAGAGGTCCTTTAGTATGGGTTGCAGCCCTTTATACTTCAGCACCTTAGAGTTGTTCAGCCTCCTAAGAGGAACGCTGCGCTCAGTAAGGAAGACGAACTTATTAAAGGCAGAGTAATGGTTCAAGTCGACTTCCTTACCAGGTACTTATAATTTCATTGTTATTTTGAATAACTGATAATATGAAATACGGGATACTTAGCTTCTTGATTAACTTGTACACTGGTTTTCACCCACCCCCCTGGGTGTGAATCAGCTACATGATTATCGGGTAAGATTAATATTGAAAAATGTTATTTTCATTAGTAAAATAATTTTTTGAATATACTTACCCGATAATCATGATTTAATTGACCCACCCTTCCTCCCCATAGAGAACCAGTGGACCGAGGAAAAAATTGAGGTGGTGTTGTCAAGAAGTACTGGAGTACCTGACCACAGATGGCGCTGGTGAGTACACCCCCCTCTTGTATAGCGATCGCTGGCGTATCCCGTCCGTAGAATTCTGTCGGGCAACGGAGTTGACAGCTACATGATTATCGGGTAAGTATATTCAAAAATTTATTTTACTAATGAAAATAACATTTTACCAAGTCCAGCCCACATGTAATAATTTGCCGTAAGCTGTGCCGTGCATCAATGTCTCATTGTGAGCATATTCCCTTACAAAACATTTTGGAATAAATGGCTAAGCCTACAATCTCGTTACGACTGAGTCGCTGGTGACAGCTACCATAGAGAGTGCAGTAGACCCTTCAGCCGTTGATGAAAAATGTTTTGATTTATCAAACTTAAGCAATACAGTAGAGTATATAAAGTTTATGGAGGATTCAAGTGTTATAGTTTTGGAAGGGAAGCTCCTCTTCACAGTGAGATAGGAAAATTGGTTATGCTGATAGTAATCACAACTGCCAACGAAGTTGGAAGGAGTTTAAGTTTTAGCTCCTGGTTGTGTGTGTGTGTGAACAGCTTACTGGCCACAATTTTAATCGTATAATAATGAAACTTACAGGGATTAACTATCATGTAAAAGCTGGAAATAGTTAAATTTTGGAAGGTCAAGGTCACTGTCAAGCAAAATGTCCAATTCACGTGATCAGCCATGAGTTTGGACATCGTTTTCACAGATTGCAAACTTGGTCCATATTTGAGTGTATGAAAATCCACACCAATTAATACATGTTCAGGTCAAAGGTCAAGGTCGAGCAAAAGGTCTAGGAATAACTATCGCGGTAGAGATCTACGCTTTACTAAGTGCCCCTCTAGTTGATATCTTTGATGGGTAACTCTGCTGTCAAACCTTTCCATCTGTAATACAAAATTTTATTTAAATTTGCATATGGAAATTGCTGCTGGCTTTGAATTCAAGGGAAAGATAAGATTATTGCCGTTGCATATCCTGTTATTGGGACAACCTAATTCTGCATTCAGACCAGTGAGACCATTCTTCCCAGCACCTTCAGGTCTTAGCATGAAAAGTCTCATTGGTAAAAGTATATTTCTAATACAGACTTCAACCTGCCTCTAGCATCTACTAAATTCTTGCCTATTTTGGACACATTCTTAACCCTTTTACCCCCAAAGGACGTACTGGTACGTTTCACAAAAGCCAACCCTTTACCCCCATGGACGTACCGCTATGTCCTTGCAAAAAAATGCTATAAAATTTTTTTCATATTTTTGAAAAATTTTTGAGAAAATTCAAGCATTTTCCAAGAGAATGAGACCAACCTGACCTCTCTATGACAAAAATTAAGGCTATTAGAGCAATTAAAAAAAAAAAATACTGCCAAATGTGTTGGGAAAAAAATAACCCCCTGGGGGTTAAGGGTTGGAAATTTCCAAATAGCCTGGGGGTAAAAGGGTTAAGCAATAACCTATTTGTTACAGATGTTGCGTAACTGAGTAATTAATTATAATGCTATGAATTACTGTACTGTAACTGTAATTAACAATATTTATGGCCATTTTAAGTTTCATTTGGAAACCTGTTAACCTTACGCTCTCTGTCAACAGGCTACTCGCGCTAGTGTGTCAACTGGTGGGTTATGGCGTCATCTTTCCACATCAAATCAACGTTTGGCAGCTGCAGTCACTCAGGCAGCTCCTTCGTTTAAAGCAGAGGCCGTTGTAGATGGACAGTTCAAGGAAATAAAGCTTGATGATTTCAAAGGAAAATACCTTGTTCTCTTCTTCTATCCCCTAGATTTGTAAGTAATTTACAGAGCAAATTTTCTTGAATCAAATTATCAATACTGTTAACCCTTTTACCCCCCTCCCCAGGGTATTTGGAAATTTCCAACCCTTAACCCCCAGGGGTTATTTTTTTTTCAAGCACATTTTGCAGTATATTTTTTTAAAATTGCTCTATCAGCCTTAATTTTTGTCATAGAGAGGTCAGGTTGGTCTCATTCTCTTGGAAAATGCCTGAAGTTTATAAAAAAAATTATCAATAATATGCAAAAAAATGTTTAAATAGCATTGTTTTGCAAGGACGTACCTGTACGTCCATGGGGGTAAAGGGATGAGTTTTGTGAAACGTACCAGTACGTCCTTTGGGGGTAAAAGGGTTAAGTAGAATAAATTTTCTACATTAAATATGAAGTATATTATATTTTATGTGAGTTAATTGTGATAATTGTAAGTACATGTATTCCTTGATTAATTATGATATCTGCTTTGTTATTGGAGAGGCGTACATAGTATTTTTATACAGTCATATACAGATTTTGTAATTTCTATGCATGTAACTTATGCTACTGCTATGATTTGAATTCTTCTTAAGTTGCTTTATCTATAGTAGACGAGATGAATATTTGTTCCGTAACCGAAATACAAACCATGCTATTTACAGAGGGTTTACCTTTTAGCGCAGCTGAAATGGCGAGCCATTAGATTTTAACATGGGTGTATTACCCCCGCGCTAGTTAGCGGGGGGGTAGGGGAGTGGTAGCTAGCTACCCCTCCCCCCCCCTCACACATAGATGAATGCTCACTTTCACTTTTGGCTCGGACTGTGACAGACGTCTCTGTCTTGGTCCTCTCTTGGCAGCCATTGTTTGTTTTGTCTTTACTTAATCGCTTACTTTTCTTTTACTCTATATATATGTAAACATGTTTTCATGTTTGTATATATATATTTGAGTATAGAAATCAGTAAGTTTCCTTTTCAGAGTTGTGTGTGTAGTGTACGATATATACGTGGAGTCCTCGGCAGTTAGGCCACCACGGCGTAATTTTATGGGTGGCGATCGAGTTTGACTTATGTCTTTCTCTCTCTCTCTCTCTCTTGAGGTCGTTCACCCTTTTACTACGTGTTACTACGCCCTTGTAGCTTCCTTTCCGTGTGGGGGGGGTTGCTACGCCGTACGTTTGTCTCAATTAGTTTATGAAACTAATTGTAGTTGTTTTCTTTCAGCTTGTAGAACGATTCCTTTCGGGGTTTTCGTTCTTTCTTTAGTGTTCATTCATTTTTAAATTACATAATTACATAGTTACATAATTATAATTGTTATAATTCTGTTTTGGTTACAGCTCTCCTTCCGTGAGTGTAAGTGGTTGTGAGGGCACGTGCCTGTTGTGTAATTCTTGTTTCCTTTCCCTCGGGATTCCTCTTCGGAGCCTTCCCGGGGGAATGAATGTGTACTAATGTTTTTTGTTTTTTTTACAGTTACCGATCTAGTTCGTTTCTGTAATATGGCAACGGTGTGAGCTGTCTTGTTGAGTCCTGGGGATTCGGCTGTTGCTGCCTCCCCCCTTGTATTTTCGTCAGGGGCGTGTCTCCTTCTACTGGAAGTACGCCCGTGACGACGGACAGCTCTCCAGTTCATTTTAGAACTCTCAGGAGGCTTGCCTCCTTGGGCGGGTAACTTTCCTTCCGAGGGAAGTTTTTCCTGTCCAGGCTTGAGTTTTTCCCCTTTTGGGGGGTTCCTCTCTTGCCTTTTTTTCGTGCGACTATGCTCTTGGTGCTGAGCGATCACACCTGCAGTTTCGCTCAAGGGGCTGGGCAACTGCAGGAGCTCCTCTTCGGAGGATTGCTCCTTTTAGGTCACTGGCTGACCAGTCTCTTCTACGAAGTGTTTCTCTTTCGTTCGCGAGAGAGTACACTCATAGAGACTCCTCTTCGGAGGATTCTTCTGTTGCTGTTGCTGTTGGCCTCCCTCGCCGTAAGGTCCACCGTCCGCCTCGTCGTAAGGGCCTCTCATCTCCCTATAAGGGTGCTAGAGGCGCCTTTTTGAATCTCCGTTTGCAGCCTACAACTCCTTTTTCTTGATCTTCCGCCTTGGTGCAGATGGACAGCAGTCTGATCTCGTCTTCCGACGGGCAACGGTCTTCCCGACGGACTACGGTCTTCCGACGGACATCAGTCTCCCGGCGGACAGACAACGGTCTTCCGACGGACATCAGTCTCCCGGCGGACAACGATCCCTTCGGGGCAAAGGGTTGCCTCCCACGGGGGTTCTTCCCTTGCGTGTCAGGGTTCCCCTGCGCGCCCTTCTGCTGTGTTCTCTCCTGCTCCTGCTCATCAGCGCTCTCCTGTTCGTCAGCGCTCTCATGATGATCATCCCTGCTGTTCCTATTGGTTCCTGTTACGCGCCCACGTTCGCCCTCGCGATCTAAAACTTCGGTTCAGGTCGGGGTCAAGGACTCTTCTTCTATGCGCAGGCTTCCACGCGTTGCCTTCTGCTCGTCAGCGATCATCAGCTCGCCAGCGATCACCTGTCTCTCGGCGATCTCCGGATCGCCCGCGTGAGTTACAGCCGGCACGCCAACGTTCTCCAACACTTCTGAAGGAACATGGTTCGCCAGCTACTAGCTCACCTGCGCATGCTGCTCACCATCGCGCGATCGCCCACCTGCGGAAGCTGCTCGCCATCGCCCACCTGCGGATGCTGCTCGCCATCGCGCGACCCTCAACTGCGGATGCTGCTCGCCATCGTGCGATCGCCCACCTGCGGATGCTGCTCGCCATCGCGCGATCGCCCACCTGCGGATGCTGCTCGCCATCGCGCGATCGCCCACCTGCGGATGCTGCTCGCCATCGCGCGACCGCCCACCTGCGGATGCTGATCGTCGTCGCGCGACCGCACACCTGCGGATGCTGATCACCATCGTGCGACCGTCCACCTGCGCATGCTGATCGCCATCGCGCGACCCTGCGCATGCTGATCACCATCGCGCGACCCTGCGCATGCTGATCACCATCGCGCGATCGCCCACCTGCACATGCTGCTCGCGATCGCTCACCTTCGCATGCTGCTCTCCATCGCACGATCGCTCACCTGCGCATGCTGCTCGCCATCGCGTCGGCATGCCACAACGCGCCATCGCCAACCTGCGCGTTAGCGCTCACCAGCTCACCACCGATCGCCTGTTGATCCATATCGCCAGCGGTCTTCCTCGCCCACGCGGCAGCGCGTTTCCTCGCCATCGCGCTAACGCTTGCGTTCGCCGCCTCGGACTCGCGCTGATTCACCTGCCCACCCTCGCGACCGCTCGCCTGCGCGCCCGCGCGACCGTTCGCCTGCGCGCCCGCGCGACCGTTCGCCCGCGCGCCCGCGCGACCGTTCGCCTGCGCACCCGCGCGACCGTTCGCCTGCGCGCCCACACGCCCACGTGCCTGCACGTCTACGCTCATGCGCGTCCGTGCCCATGCTCTCCAATGTTCGCCCGCGCGCGAACCAACGGTTTTCCATCGCGCGGACGGACGGTGTTCCGTCGCGCGGACGGACGGTGTTCCGTCGCGCGAACCGACGGTGTTCCGTCGCGCGAACGCCGGCTTATTTCTTGCAGTATCCATTGCTCGTCTATGGGTTATCGCTCGCCGACCACCAGCTCTCGCCCTTCCTACCACGCTCGCCCTCCTTCTGCGCTCCTTCGCTCACCTTCGTTTGCGTTCCTGCGTTAACGCGCATGGGCGCTTCCACGTTCGCCCACGCGCAAATCTTTGTTTTCAATATTAAACTTACCCGATAATCATGTAGCTGTCAACTCCGTTGCCCGACAGAATTCTATGGAGGGATACGCCAGCTATCACAATACTAGAAGGGGGTGTACTTACCAGCGCCACCTGTGGCCAGGTACTATAGTACTTCTTGTTGACACCTCCTCAATTTTTCCTCTGTCGTGCTTCCGGCAAGACGTTCTGGGATACGCTTATGTTCTTGGAGTATTTTCACGACTTTGGTGAAGTATTTCTCTTTGATTTCGGCTGTCGCTTTACTGGAAACTTCTATATTAGCTTAGTTAGCTTTTGGAATTAATTTGATTAATTATGGTGACGAAGAGAGTATGAACTCTCTTTCACCTTTAAATGGCCGACCCTTCCCTTAGACGGAAGTGTTGGTGTCTAAGAGAGTATAGACTCTCTTTCTTAATTTTGCTTAACAAAAGTTATAGATTTATTTTATATCTCTCCGCCTCTTATAGGCCTCTTCGATTAACTTCCTTTTATTATAAACTTATTAAAATTAATTTTTATATTTGTTTATATTCGACCTTCCTAATAGTAGGCGGTCTTTTCTTGGTACCGAAGTTAATTAACATTGAGCCCGTCATTTCGGTTTTACCTGTTAACATATTATGCTATTTTAATGTCTTTGAAAGAATTTCTTTGATAGTCTAGTACTGTTTTCAAAGTTGAACTAACGTTTTGTTTTGTCTCTGCAGTTGTTGACGTTCAGAACGTTCAACTTGCGCTCTATCGTTACGATAGAGAAAGAATTTTCACGGTTTCACGTTGCAGTAAGAGTAACCGTGTCTAGCGTTTTGTTCATTCTTTCTTAACTTATTGGTTTTTATCCTAATAAAGGAACTTTTCATTTTGGGAAATATTTCAGTTTTTTCCTTTAACAATATTATGTTTTAACGATATATATGATTGGGCTCTTCTCTCAGATTCTAAGTCAAGAGAGAGAGAGAGAGAGAGAGATAGAGACGGAGGGAGAAAGAGGAGGATAAACGTTTCATTCAAGCGAGTAACGTTGTTATCGTTTTTGCTCTTCTCCCTAGTCTCTTTAGGGGAAGAAGGTAAACGTTTCTAGAGTGATCTAGTGTTTAGTCTCTTTCCAGCCACTGAATCATCTATCTTTCATTAGATTTTTCTGTTACATTGTAATTCTGTTTTCGCAATTACTAACTTTTGAGAAAGGATAGAATTGCGTGTTTCAGGTACAAACCACTTAAAGTTTCGAGTTCAGTGAAATAAGTGCAAACAGAAAATCAAAGTGATAAGTGATTAGCGCAAAGTGTGTCAGTGTTGTGCGTGAGGGTACTTCTGTGCGCGCCAGTCGTCCTCCCAGTCCGGGACCTCTTGCAAGCTCCCAAGCCCAGGGGAGAAGCAATGTCGAAGGACAAAAGGGTTCAGCAGGCCTTGATCGGCGCACAGAAGTATCCTCGGTGGTTGTGGGCGTGTCTTACCGAGACCGTCACTCCCACCCGCAGACGATTGAGCCCTTATTTTGCTCGTCTGCAGAAGAAATTTAGGGGAGAAAACGCTGGTCTCAGGTCTCAAGACCTCTTAAACGTAAAGTCCAGACCTATGCCAGACGTACGAAGTTAGAGTTCAACAACCCGGATGCAGTCATTGGGTTAGCTCTGACTCTCCTCAGTCATCAGTTGAATGCACTCCGCCTAAGAGGAGTAAGGTTCTGCCGCAACAGATCTCTGCTGTTAAGGCTTTACCTCAGCAGACCTTAGTGTCTGCCGACCCCAAGTTGACTCTACTGCAGTCCATGCAGTCACAACTTTCGGTCTTGATGCGTGAGTGTCGGGCTGAGAAGGTTGCGCCTCCGCCTGCGCTCGCTCCGCCTGCGCTCGCTCCGCCTGCGCTCGCTCCGCCTGCGCTCGCTCCGCCTGCGCTCCCTCCGCTTGCGCTCGCTCCGCCTGCGCTCGCTCCGCCTGACCGCAGTACCACCTGCCAGGCGTACGATGTTGAGCCACGTTATGAGTTTACTGATCCCAGTGGTGTGCAGCTCCCTCCGCCTTCCTTAAGGCAACCTCAGCAATGGGAACAGGAGGCTTATACCTCTCTTCCTCCGCTTCCACTTGCTGTTCCACCAGTGAAGCAACACTCGCTTGAGGTACAACCTCTCCCATCCATGAGTCAGTCTCCTCAGCTCTCGCTGCAGCGAGCTCAACCCTCCTCAAGGCAAGCACCTTAACACCTTAGCCTTGCGCCTCAGGAGCCTCAACTTGCGAGATTTTTACTGCGTTCTGCGCAGCCACTACCTTTTCGCTCTCAGCTCACACCGCAGGAACCTCAACTCGTTCCTCAGGAACTTGCTACTGCGCATCCGCCAACCACTCAGCAAGCGCAACCCTTGAGTTCAGCCACTCATGCCAGGAGTCAGCCTCCTCCACCCATGCGCCTACCTTCTGCTACTTCCTTTGATCAGCCTTTGCAGACTGAGCCTCAGGTGTTCCCTCAACAGAGTCTTGAAGAGGAAACCACAACTATTGTTGTTCCAGCTCGTTCTGACTCTGCTGTTCAGCATACCTTACCTCCATTTTCAAACCTTATGATAATGGAGGTTATTTGTATTACTTATAAAAATATATTTGTATTCCTTGCAATATATTTTTAACAATATCGCAAAATATGGCAAAAATATGAATCATGAGTTATGAATGTAAGGTAAATATTATGTTGATATTAAAACCCCATGCAAGCATGCATAAAGCACTCTAGCACTGGTCATGGAATTTCTGAGAAATGTTAAACGCCATGCACACGCTCTGCTTACCTTACAGCATGCTCTACATACAGCATGCTCTGCTTACAGCATGCTCTGCATACTACATGCTCTGCATACAGCATGCTCTGCATTCAGCATGCTCTGCATACAACATGCTCTACATACAGCATGCTCTGCATACAACATGCTCTGCATACAGCATGCTCTGCATTCAGCATGCTCTGCATACAACATGCTCTGCATACAGCATGCTCTGCATTCAGCATGCTCTGCATACAACATGCTCCTCATACAGCATGCTCTGCATACAGCATACTCTGCATACAACATGCTCTGCATACCTTACCGCATGCTTCTCAGTCACACATCTTTGGTTGTTGCCAACTCACTAGACTGTCAAGCAGTTTCATAACGTTGCCTTCTAGTCTGCTGCTTTTGCACCAGTGAACCCTCACTGAGAGAACTTAGCTTTTCTAGGATATGGTCCCTGTAGATGAGAAAGTTCTTTTCTCCCTCCTTCTGATGTTCCCTTGAGGACTCTGTCATTTGGAGGGAGCCTTTAGCTGCATAGCCTCCTATGGACTTTTATTTAAGCATAACATGCTTCCAGGGAAGGTAATGGTTCCACTTCAGTCGCTAATCCCGTCTGTTACCACACCTGCTCCCATAGACCTTGAGCTGTGTTACAAGACATGCAGTCCAAGCTTAGTCCTTGTTAGAGGATTTTTTGTTTACGGAGTCAATGTGTCACGGGGAAGACGTTCAACAACCAACAGAAGTGACTTGTTGTGACGCAGTGCGGCAACCTCAGCAACCCGATAAGGAGTTGTCTGTACGACCCAGACAGTCTAGACAGATTCGGGTTGTCACTGTACTTCCTCGCTTGCCCATGATTGACAGTTCACAGACTGTGCAGCAGTACCATGATCTTGTGTCCGGCTCCGTCAGACGACTGGCTTTTAAGAGCTCCCACAAGTCGTCGCTGTCTGGAGATTTTCAAATGGACTATGGATCTGACCAAGGAACTGGGCCTCCTGGTCAATTTTGAGGAGTCTCAGCTCGTTCCATCCCAGACCATTGTCTCCTTGGGTATGGATCTTCAGAGTCGAGCTTTTCGGACTTTTCCGTCGGCCCCAAGGATCTTCCAAGCCCTAGAATGCATCCAGAGCATGCTGAGAAGGAACCGATGCTCAGTCAGGTAGTAGATGAGTCTAACAGGGACACTTTCATCGCTGGCCCTGTTCATCGTGTTAGGGAGACTCCTCCTCCCCCCCCTTCAGTATCATCTAGCTGCTCACTGGATAAAGGACATGACGCTAGAGACGGTCTCAGTTCCTGTTTCCGAAGAGAGGAGGTCTTCTCTCGCATGGTGTAAGAACAGCTTTCTTCTCAAGGAAGTCTACCTTTGGCTGTTCAGAAACACGACCGCCGTCTCCTCTCGGACGCATCAGACACGGGCTGGGGTGCGACTTTGGACGGACAAGAATGCTCGGGAACATGGAATCAGGAGCAAAGGACACTTCACATCAATTGCAAGGAGTTGTTGGCGGTTATTCTGGCCTTGATAAACTTCAAGTCCCTCCAGCTTAACAAAGTGGTGGAGGTGGACTCTGACAACACCACAGCCCTGGCTTACATCTTCAAGCAGGGAGGGACTCTTTCGTGGAAGTTGTTCTAGATCGCAAGGGACCTACTCATCTGGTCTAAAGATCGAAAGCTAACTGGTAACGAGGTTCATTCAGGGCGGTATGAATGTCATGGCAGATCACCTCAGACGGAAGGGTCAGGTCATCCCCACAGAGTGGACCCTTCTCAAGAATGTTTGCAGCAGACTTTGGGCCCTGTGGGGTCAGCCAACCATAGATCTGTTCACTACCTCGATAACCTAGAGACTCCTGTTGTATTGTTCTCCGATTCCAGACCCAGCAGCAGTTCACGTGGATGCTTTTCTGCTGGATTGGTTCCATCTCGACCTGTATGCATTCCCGCCGTTCAAGATTGTCAACAGGGTACTTCAGAAGTTCTCCTCTCACAAAGGGACACGGCTGACGTTGGTTGGCTCCGCTCTGGCCCGCGAGAGAATTGTTCTTAGAGGTACTGGTCGACATTCCCAGGACTCTTCCTCTAGGAGTGAACCTTCTAAGTCTACCTCACGTAAAGAAGGTACACCCAATCCTCCACGCTCTTCGTCTGACTGCCTTCAGACTTTCGAAAGACTCTCAAGAGCTAGGGGCTTTTCGAAGGAGGCAGCCAGAGCGATTGCCAAGCAAGGAGAACATCCACTCTCAGAATCTATCAGTCTCAAGGGGAAGTCTTCCGTAGCTGGTACAAGACCAATGCAGTTTCCTCAACCAGTACCACTGTAACCCAGATTGCTGACTTCCTGTTATATCTAAGGAAAGTAAGATCCCTTTCAGCTCCTACGATCAAGGGTTACAGAAGTATGTTGGCAGCGGTTTTCCGCCACAGAGGCTTGGATCTTTCCACCAACAAAGATCTACAGGACCTCCCTAGGTCTTTTGAGACCTCAAAGGAACGTCGGTTGTCCACTCCAGGCTGGAATCTAGACGTGGTCCTAAGGTTCCTTATGTCATCAAGATTTGAACCTCTCCAATCAGCCTCTTTTTAGGACCTCACATTAAAAACTCTTTTCCTCGTGTGCTTGACAACAGCTAAAAGAGTAAGTGAGATCCACGCCTTCAGCAGGATCATTGTTTTCACATCTGAAACGGCTACATGTTCCTTGCAGCTCGGTTTTTGCTAAACGAGCTTCCTTCACGTCCTTGGCCTAAGTCGTTCGAGATCCCAAGCCTGTCCAACTTGGTGGGGAATGATCTGAAGAGAGTACTTTGCCCAGTTAGAGCTCTTAGGTACTATCTAAAAAGGTCTTAACCTTTACAAGGACAATCAGAAGCCTTATAGTGTGCTATCAAGAAACCTTCTTTTCCAAGTTCTAAGAACTCAGTTTCTTACTATTCAGGCTTCTGATTAGAGAAACACATTCTCATCTGAAGGAAGAAGACCTTGCTTTGCTGAAGGTAAGGACACATGAAGTGGGAGCTGTGGCTACTTCAGTGGCCTTCAAACAGAGCCATTCTCTGCAGAGTGTTATGGATGCAACCTATTGGAGAAGCAAGTCAGTGTTCGCATCATTCTATCTCAAAGATGTCCAGTCTCTTTACGAGTACTGCTACACCCTGGGACCATTCGTAGCAACGAATGCAGTAGTAGGCGAGGGCTCAGCCACTACATTCCCATAATCCCATAACCTTTTAACCTTTCTCTTGAATACTTTTTATGGGTTGTACGGTTGGCTAAGAAGCCTTCCACATCCTTGTTGATTTGGCGGGTGGTCAATTCTTTCTTGAGAAGCGCCGAGGTTAAAGGTTGTGATGAGGTCCTTTAGTATGGGTTGCAGCCCTGTATACTTTAGCACCTTTGAGTTGATTCAGCCTCCCAAGAGGAACGCTGCGCTCAGTAAGGAAGACGATCTTATTAAAGGCAGAGTAACGGTTCAAGTCGACTTCCTTACCAGGTACTTATTATTTCATTGTTATTGTGGATAACTGATTATATGAAATACGGGATACTTAGCTATCCTTTAGTCTTGTACACTGGTTTTTTCACCCACCCCCCTGGGTGTGAATCAGCTACATGATTATCGGGTAAGTTTAATATTGAAAAATGTTATTTTTATTAGTAAAATAAATTTTTGAATATACTTACCCGATAATCATGATTTAATCGACCCTCCCTTCCTCCCCATAGAGAACCAGTGGACCGAGGAAAAATTGAGGAGGTGTCAACAAGAAGTACTATAGTACCTGGCCACAGGTGGCGCTGGTAAGTACACCCCCTTCTAGTATTGTGATAGCTGGCGTATCCCTCCATAGAATTCTGTCGGGCAACGGAGTTGACAGCTACATGATTATCGGGTAAGTATATTCAAAAATTTATTTTACTAATAAAAATAACATAATTACCGTCGCGCGAGCTCCAGGGCGATTGCGACCACTATTCCCAATGGGGTTTTCGCAGCATGGCCAGCCTGGCGAGTTCTTCTGGAGCGTATTTCCAGAACACGGCCTCACCCTGTAAACGCAGAGCATGGCACTTGCAGGAATAGGAGAAACTTCAGGGAGATCTGAGCAACACTCCTCTTTCCTGAACCTGGGTTAGCCCTTCCCCGTCATTCCCTGGAAGGATTTTTGGCGGGGGGGCTTTCCGTTCGAGATTTCTCCATCGGACAAGGGGTGACTGCTTACCCCTTCCTCTGGGGGCTTACCTGGTCCTTTCCCTCCTCGGTTACGGCCCGAGGTTTGGTTCAAGGAAGCTACAGGAAGATCATGGGTACTTTCCTCCTCTCGAGCTCAGGCACCTTGGCCTTTCGTCGTTAAGTATCTAACTTGCAGACAAGCTCGATGTTGTACCATCTGGACGCGCTGACTGAGGGCTTCCTTCGGGTGTCTCATCTGTGGAGGTCGACGACCTCAGACACCCTTCCATCCTTGAGAAGAGTTTGTTTGTGCCCAAGGACAGAGACTTAGACAGCGGCTGTGCGGAGGAAATCGACTTCCGTTTTCACTCCTCCAAGGCGCTTTCTTCCAGACTCTGCAGGGCTCCAGCGCCCTTTTCTTTCAACCACGTCGGCCTAAGTTATCGGCTACGACAACTGGGACAAGGTGTCCAATTGCAGTTTCCTCCTGTCAGGAACAGATGGCACGGGAGGCTCCCCCGGGGGGGCATAGTCCTAAAAGGAGCGGCAGAGTTCACGAACTCTAGGATTGCAGGTTTTTCGCTGGGAGGATGCTTAAGGTTACTCATCCGAATGACAGCTTCCCGATGCCCATTCCCGCACAATCTCTGTGATCAGCCAAGGATATCGCGCCTGCCGTCTCTGTCAGCGAATTCAGTGTCTCTGAACCTCTATGCCATAGCGTCAGCAAGAGTTGCCCGGTTGGGCAGAATGATCCATACCTTAGGCGAAGGTATTCCATAGGATCATCGACGGCTTCACCCCCGGCCTCTTCAGTCGATCCTTTCTTGTAAGGAAGGATCTGAGAGGGGATGTCCGTAGTCGACCTCTCAGCCCTGATCAAGGTTGTCGAACAAACTTCGGCCAGCGTAGACCAGCAGAATCGATCAGACTGGTAACGAGGCGACAGGACTCCTTAAACCCTGGATCGGAAGGACGGGTACTTTCAGTTTCCATTCCATCCATCTTCCAGGGAGCTCGTCGAATTCAGCCTAGACTGCAAGTATTCCTGCTTATGATGCAGTGTGGCTATCCCGCTGTGGCATAGCAGGTTTTTTTTTCCCCAGAGAACTCTCCCTGCCTTCCTCATGGCCGCTCAGGTGCAGGCTTCCGCCTCCTCTGCTGTTTGGAGGGCTGGTCAACTCCGGTAGGCTTGGGTTCGACCTTCTTCAGCGCCGGGACAAGCTTCCGGATGCTTACCATGAGTGTGGGCTCATGGTATTTTGCTTGGAGCCTTCTCTTCCTCTGCCTCAACATCTGGAGTATCTGGCCATGATATTGAGTCAACGGCCTTACCACGTTGGAAACCCCGCTTCTCGTCCGTCCAGCGGGGTTAAGCAACGTCGGTTCTGGTCGGTACTTGGATGGGTGACCACCTGGGGACGCCAGATTCTGTTACCACATCCTCCGAGCCTTCCTTTCAGTTGACTGTGGCAAGACTGAGGAGAGTCGCAGTACCTGTTCTCAGTCAAGCAGAGCTTTCAGCCCTACCTTGGAACGTTTCCTAGTTCTCCTTTCCTCATTGACCCGTCTATAGTCCGAACGGTCGCCTCAGGATGAGTTCCATGTGGGGCGGTCCAAGTTCCAGTGGCTTCAGGCAATGTTTAACCGGACTTCCTGGCCCCTATGGGACCAGCGGAACTATTAGACCTGCAATGGGTGTTGACCTATGGAGCCTCTTGATGGTAGTGGATATTCTCGTCCTTTCCCCACATTCTTGATGCTGTTCTCGGACTCGTCAAAGGAAAGGGGGGGGGGCATGTTCCGGTCCAGGCCTATGGTCAAGACCTGAAGGATACCTCTCCATCATTCAGGCAGGCTTAGGGGCCTTAGTCTGGCCCCTCTACAGATCCTACAGCTCCTGCCGAGTCGCCCCGTGCGCGTCGACTTCATGATTCTGGCGTATTCTAACCAGCAGGGGACGCATTTTCACACCTTCACATCTTGCAGTAGATACCGGGATGATTGAAATTCTCTCAATACCACCATCGGCTCTCTCATTCCAGGCAGGGGAATGTTCTCCCCGACTATCCGAGCAGAGCCTCGTAGAGAGAGTGTACCTGGGGGTCTTTGACCTTGGGTAACCAGCAAGTCCTGGTCTAGGGGACCTGATCGCGACAGCTTGGAACCTCAAGCTTCCGCTGTTCTTCCCCCCAGTCTCAGACCCCGAGACTCTGGCAAGATGCATTCCGGTGATGGTGGGACAACTTCGACGCCTGCGTCTTCCCTCCTTTTTGTCTGTGGACAATGGGTCTCAACAAGACCAGGTTGTCTGTCAACCTATCAATGGGAGAGCTCCACTGGGACTATGCGCAGAACGGTTTCTGGACCCTCTGCTTCCCCTGACGGAACTCCCGGGAGAGCTTCTCCCACGGCGCAGACTACTCAAGCAACCACACTGCGACATCTCTCCCGAACCGGGGCGTCGCCTCGGCTTCATGCCTGGAGACACTACGCCTCCTCCTCAAGAAGAGACAACCCGTTACAGTCGCGGTAAGGAGGTCGCGTCATCTGCGATAGTCATCCACAGGGGTCTTCCAGGCAAAGTGAAGAGTCTAAGGTGGTTGGTGCCGTGGGAGATATACCTCTTCCCTTGAGGCCTCTTCTCCAGCAATAACGGTCTTATTGCCTTTCGGCGGGAGGAAACTCCTTTCCGCTCTCGGCAGTGAAGCCTGTCGCTCAGCCTTTCCCTGACCTTCAGGCTTAAAGGAATAACTTTTTCCTGCCCGCTGGATCTATCCTCGCTCATGCGAAGCTACGATCGTCCCTGCCCTAGTCGGAGGAAGACCTCCAACTTGGAGCATGGCTCGGACTTTTAGTCCTTTAAGAGATCTTCTCAAGACCCTTTACGACAGGCCTCGGATTGTATTCCGCCTTGGGTCTCCTGCTCACTCTGGCCACTGCCAGTGTGTAAGCAATCTTCTTGGTCTCTTACGACTCCCCCCTTTCTAAGGAAGAGGGGAAGGCAACATTCAGGTTCTCTCCTGAGTTGTTGGCTAGACTCAGAATCTGGGGGTCCCGGCCCTTCTGTCCAATTCATTCAAGATTTCGAGTCTCCATTGTGTATCTGATGTCCCAAGACCTTCTCTTTCTTGCCAGTAAAGGAATCGAGAGGTTAGTGCTGGGAACAGCTGCAGTTTGTCCTCAGTTGCAGCCGATTTGGGAGCACAAGGAGGACACGGGGGAGAGTCACCAGTATACCTCTTCAGCCCGGACTCAAGGACATTCATCTCGACCTGTCTCCAGACCCTCCTCCGTCACGTCGCCCTACAGCACGATGTTGGATACATCGCAACGTCCCTCGCCTTCGAGTAATACTACTCTGTGACGCAGGTGCTACAAGCTGGAGTCTGGAAGCGTCTAATGACCTTCGCAGCCCGCTTCCTGCAGGGCGTGACCCACAGGAGTCTCGATACGTTTTCTATCGCTCTGTGGTGGCTACACAACAGCTGGTCTAACCTCAGGCTCCTTTTTGGACAGGTAGCAGAAGGTTGAGGGCATTGTTATCAGGTTTTAGTCTGCATGAACGAAAGAAGTATGTCTGGCTCTTATTTCTTTCTTCATCATCCCCTCTACGGGGAAGCAGCATCCTGGTCTCTGCATAGCTGACCTCGAACCTCTGCAGGTAAACCATGCTTCCTTGTGTTCCGAGTATTAAGTCAATACTGTCGCGTCCCCCATACCCTGACGAGGTGGTATTGGGAACGTCCTAACCCAGAGTTCCTTCTGGAACTCCAGGTCAACTGCCTAGGATGGGTCACACTTCTTCCTTCACACACAAGCTTACGTAGGCCACATGGTTCCTTGCGGAGCAAGGAACTTGTGAGGTGCAGGGACTCCTTTTCTCGAGTGCGACTCACTCGGATTCTGAGTCCCCGGGTAAAGCCAAAGCCAGTATGGCTGGGGACTTTCCACCCTACCTAAGGGGTAAGTCACCCTCTGTAAATAGCGTGGTTTGTATTTCGGTTACGGAACAAATGACAAATTCGAAGATAATTTGTATTTTTCCTAACCATACAAACCTTAGCTATTTACACATATTTGCCCGCCAGCCCTGTCCCCCAAGACAAGTCCTACCTCTAAGTGAAAGTGAGCATTCATCTGTGTGTGAGGGGGGGAGGGGTAGCTAGCTACCACTCCCCTACCCCCCCCCGCTAACTAGCGCGGGGGTAATACACCCTCGTTAAATTCTAATGGCTCGCCATTTCAGCTGCGCTAAAAGGTAACCCCTCTGTAAATAGCTAAGGTTTGTAGGGTTAGGAAAAATACAAATTATCTTCGAATTTGTCATTTTAAGGTAGTGGTTAATTGCTTTGTTGTTGGATGTATTACGGTATATATTTGATAGGTCAGGTTTCTCTTCAATTTCTATTCTTGTCAATTATCATTAATGTCAAGTACGCTGTCTAAATTATCTTCTATCAACCTTATTAATTCCTGACTTGGATCACGAAGGTAGAAGAGACTAAGAACTTGTCTCCCACAGTAGCTTTTTGGTATTCATTAAGTACTGTACAGTAACGAGGTAGATGATCTGATAATTTTTTATTTGTGAAACCTCATTTTTAAAGTTTTATTTTGTGTATTTAATAGAATTTGTATTTAGTTATCCAGATTCTCTTTTATTTCAGTACATTTGTATGTCCAACCGAATTAATCGCATTCAGTGAACAGGCTGCAGCTTTCAAAGCTTTAAATTGTGAAATTGTTGGAGTATCCACCGACTCGCATTTTTCACATTTAGCATGGGTTAATATGCCCAGAAAGGTAAGTACTTTATGATTATCTGGAGAGATTAAAATGCATTTTACAAGATCCGCATTGTTAAATATTTGACTTTTATTGAATTGAAGCATACTTTACTTAACCCTTTTACCCCCAGGCTATTTGGAAATTTCCAACCCTTAACCCCCAGGGGGTTATTTTTTTCCCAGCACATTTTGCAGTATATATTTTTTAAATTGCCCTAATAGCCTTAATTTTTGTCATAGAGAGGTCAGGTTGGTCTCATTCTCTTGGAAAATGCCTGAATTTTCTCAAAAAATTATCAAAAATATTTTTTTATAGCATTTTTTTGCAAGGACGTACCGGTACGTCCATGGGGGTAAAGGGATGGCTTTTGTGAAACGTACCAGTACGTCCTTTGGGGGTAAAAGGGTTAATACACTGGTTTTTTTAATAGAAAAATATTACAGTATCCTATTTCTTTTACCTATGTATCTTGTATATACTATTTCAGCAAGGTGGTCTTGGAGGGCTAAATTATCCCCTGTTGGCAGACTTTAATAAGACCATATCTCGGGATTACGGAGTCTTGCTGGAGGATGCCGGTATTGCGTTGCGTGGTCTGTTTTTGATTGACCCACAAGGTGTTATAAAACACATGAGTGTTAACGATTTGCCTGTTGGTCGTTCTGTCGAGGAAACACTAAGATTACTTAAAGCCTTCCAGTTTGTTGAAGAGCATGGTGAAGGTAAGTTGAATTAAGTTTTGTTTTATTTTCTTTTATTCTATTGATTGAGGGTACATTCTGGCACACTACTGTATTCTATTTGTTCCTTTATTTCCTTTCCTCATCGGGCTATTTTTCCTTTCTTCATCGGGCTATTATCCCTGTTGGAACCCTTGGGCTTATAGTATCCTGCTTTTCCAACTAGGGTTGTAGCTTAGCAAGTAATAATAATAATATCAGTAGAACTCTACAAATATTCCCGTAAACTGATTGAAAAATAGTCATTGTTAATAGCTGACTGTGTGTGTTATGTCTGTCTCATAGTTTGAATACTGTATATTAATCTATTTGTACAGTAAAGTACTTAGTAAAGGCCGAAGTATGTTATGCTATTCCTTGGTATGGGATAAAACAATGTTTTCTATTGCATAACTTATTTTGATTTATGCAATTTTATAGCAATGCACTCATAGAGAAGATAGTTATACAAAAAAGAGATTTAATTCTAAATTTGTATAGTCATCAAGTATTTTTGTAATTCATTCTTATTCAAAATGGTCATGCATCCTTTTTTTATATCTACGATTCTGATGTATTTGACACGACTCAAGTTTTGTTGTTGCCTCTCCGCTGTCTTTGACCCTGGCTAGAAATAACCATCTGTAAAAGAACTTCAGATTTGAAAAGGCATCTTTTGATTTAGACTTGCCTAGATTCTTTACCACTAGAAGAGTTAGAAGACCCAGGCCTACATGGCTGAGGACTATAAAGAGTTAAGTAGGAGATAATGAATAAAGAAGTATTGATTTGTTGACTTTTGTAGCTAGAAATTGTACACATGGGAGTCGGGTGAGCCCTACCTTAGGCCAAAATTTAACCGAATTTGATTTGCAAAAAAATTGACATATAAACAGGCTCTTGAAGCCTATTATGTTTGTAAGTTAAGGACCTAATTGGTGGCCTAATTAGTAACGTCCCTGACTGGTGTTCTCCAGACTGGGGTTCGAGTCCCGCTCAAACTCGTTCCTTCCTTTAGTCACTACAACCTCACTATCCATGTTAGATAAGGTGGGTGGTTTGGGGGGAGCCTATAGGTCTATCTGCTAAGTCATCAGCAGCCATTACCTGTCCCTAATTGGTCCTAGCTTGGGTGGAGAGGTGGCTTGGGCACTGATCTTATGTATATATGGTCAGTCTCTAGGGCATTGTCTTGCTAGCTAGGGCAATGTCACTGTCCCTTGCCTCTGCCATTCATGAGCAGCTTTTAAACATTTAAACCCTCTTGTAAGTAGCAAATCTACAAATTTGAAATACAATATGCTTCTTATTTGTTTTTAATTCTGTGGTGTTATGTAATATTTATTTATCTCAGCAAAAGCTCAGTATTTTTTATTTTGGGCTTAACATTATAGATACTGTGTATTGTTTAAAAGTTTGTGTCACATTATTATTATTACTTGCTAAGCCACAACCCCAGTTGGAAAAGCAGGACGCTGTAAGCTCAGGGGGCCCCGACAGGGAAAACAGCCCAGTGACGAAAGGAAACAAGGAAAAATAAAATATTTCAAGAAGAGTAACAACATTAAAATAAATATTTCCTTAACAAACTATAAAACTAACAAAACAAGAGGAATAGAAATTAGATAGAATAGTGTGCCCGAGTGTACCCTCAAGCAAGAAAACTCTAACCCAAGACAGTGAAAGACCATGATAGAGAGGCTATGGCACTACCCAAGACTAGAGAACAATGGTTTGATTTTGATTTTATATAAACTATAAAGACTCATGTCTGCCTGTTTAACAAAAAAAAAAAAAAAAAAAAAACATTTGCTGCAACTTTGAACTTTTGAAGTTCTTCTGATTCAACTACCCAATGTGATGATGTAATCCTATTTCTAATCAACAATTCTGTGCACTTTTAGGTTCCCTTATTCAGATCCACACCATTTGACATAATTTTTCTCCTCTCCCATACAGTTTGCCCAGCTAGTTGGCAGCCCGAGACCCCAACAATCAAGCCGGATCCAACGGGATCACTCGAGTATTTTGAGAAGGTCAATTAATTGTGTTCTTCGTTCATTTAGTTCCACAAATTTTGGGTTTAGTTTTCATGAATTTTATTTTTTTTATTTTAGCATACATCATTGTATGATGACATTTTAAGATGTTTGTTAAGAATTTTAGATTCAACTTATTAGCAGAATCATTTTTTGAAGGTACATTAAAGTATCTGTATACATTTATTTCTCTTACATTAGCTTTATTTTATATTGTTTCGTGTAATGTGAAAAAAAAATGTTACCCTTGTTCTTTCAAGTAGGCTATCCTTGTAAATGTAAATAAAGTCTATTGTAAGTGTTTGTACTTTTCATTATTTTCTCTCAAGCTCTTTGGCTACTAAAGTGGTTTATTGCCACATTTAAACAACTGCATTGTACTCAATCTATGATGGATACCAGGCTTGTGTGTTAGTCACCATGGACTGTGTTATGGTTAAGGACTGGTGTCAAGACAGAGCATCAGTTAACTTTAGATAGCAAAATTTGCATTGTGACAGGCCATTTTGGGTTAGAAAAGTAAGTTTTACAACATGGATCTCCTTTCGCCTGATGGAACTAAAGACCTTTTAGTTAGAGAAGTCTAATTGGAAAGGGACCTCTGGTAGTGTTATCACTCGCCCCAGTTTTAATACCGACACCCTTTACGGGTGAGCGAGCTGGGTATATTCCTGGCATTCCATGCAACTTTTTTCTCTGGTATATTTAGCAGTATTTATACCTTTGAAATGGTGCTTTAAGGAGCATTTCACGGAGCGACACAGGTTGAGCCCAGAAAAGTAAGTTTTACGACATGGATCTCCTTTCGCCTGATGGAACTAAAGACCTTTTTGGTTAAAACAATTTGGTGTTGCAGTAAGTTTATTACAAAGCAGCTTTTCATCTCCCTTACTACGACTGACTGGTTACAAGGTCAGTAAGAAAAACGAGACACGCAAATTGGAAATAATCATAGATACATTTTTCAACTCTTAAATTCAATTCACAACACTAAAATAAACTGAAAGACATAACACTTCAATTATTATTGTTATTATTACTATCCAAGCTACAACCCCAGTTGGAAAAGCAAGATGCTACAAGCCCAGGGGCTCCAACAGGGAGAAATAGCCCAGCGAGGAAAGAAAATAAATAAATGATGAGAACAAATTAACAATAAATCATTCTGAGAAAAGTAACAACGTCAAAACACATATGTCATATATAAACTATTAACGTTAAAAACAAATGAATGAATGAATGATTTAAAGTTTTCAGGCATCCTGACATAAAATATGTCATAATATATAAACTGTAAAAAGACTCATGTCTGCCTGGTCAACATAAAAACATTTGCTTCAACTTTGAACTTTTGAAGTTCTACTGATTCAACTACCCGATTAGGAAGATCATTTCACAACTTGGTAACAGCTGGAATAAAACTTCTAGAGTACTGCGTAGTATCGAGCCTCATGATGGAGAAGGCCTGGCTATTAGAATTAACTGCCTGCCAAGTATTATGAACAGGATAGGAGTTATATCCAGAGTAAAGGTAGCAGAAACAAAATTATTGAAATATATTTTACAAATAATGGCTGTACAGTATTGTATTTCATAACTCCTTTATGTTGCCCAGTACATCTGGCATTTAAAAAATATCTACAGTATTTCATAATTAATTTATATCGTACAACGTTACATTGGCATTAAACTTGAATTACATTTAAAAGTGTTATGAAATTACTCTATAAATTTACCAAATATACCAAGGGTATTATTAAAAGGAACAAATTTGTAAATTAACAAGGATGTTTGGTACCTGGTAGGCTGCAAAGGTTGTTAATCTTGAGTGGGAAAGTTTAGTGAATTCGTAAGTGACAAGAAATGAATTGCATAGGATATTGTCTTCAGGATCTATGCAAGGGCCAAAGGAAAAAATAAAACATCTACAAAAGTACAAAAAAGACAGAAAAGTTGTGGTTCTCACCTATCCTTCATCCTAGTTTCCTAGACTGGGTTAAGTCTATTAGGGGTGCAGATATCTATGGTTATCTATGGATACATCCCTGATTATAGACGATATCTTAGGATAATCGTTCCGTGGGTTAGAACCCTGTGATACCCGATGTTAATTCTCTTGTAATATCACTCGCAGAAATATTATACTGTAGGAAGCTGCCGGAAGGACCTTCCGTCAGGACGACATGGCTTGAGCCCAAAAAAGACAGAAAAGTTGTGGTAACTGTTGCATGCATTTCTTTGATATTGCATTGATCTTGCAATATTTTTCATTTACGGAGTTTCTTCATTGATCCAAAAAGAAGGAAAGTAAACAGAATTCAGTACTGTAATATAAAACGAGAAAAGCTTTGTTTATAAACCATAACTTTGATAGAAACTTTCCTTGGAAATTTTGCATACTACGCTATGTGTACACACACACACACATACTCATATATATATATATATATATATATATATATATATATATATATATATATATATATATATACATATATATATATATATATATATATATATATATATATATATATATATATACATATATATATTCCATTAGAAATCACAGTAACTATTTAAACAGGTGCCAGTGGCAGCTCCTCTTAGCACTCATTTCCAAAGCAACACAGAAGATAATAGGAAACGTGCTGTTTAAGAAAGAAGGAATAGAGAAAAAAAAAGAATATATTTATGAGATGTGGAAAAAAAGAGAGAGAAGAAAATAAAAGAATTAGAATAAAGAAGAAAATCAATGAGGTGCCGATGTAAAGTCGAGTCCCTCCGCCCAACAACTGAACCAGTGTTGCCAGATTGGTTAGTATAAAAATCCCCAAAACAACCTAAATATCCCCAAAACAGCCTAAAAAATCCCAATTTCCACATATATATTCTCTTCTGTCTTGATCACGTAGGCTTTATTAATATAGAAATTACTCAATATACTTCATATAAGTACAAACAAACAAATTCTAATAATATAAAGGCTCGCTCATCTTTGTTTCTTCATAGAACTTTGTACAGATTATCCCCATCAGTCACCCAAAATCCCCAAATCTAGGAATAAATTCCCGTACCTGGCAACACTGAACTGAACACAGAAGGAAGAAGAAGAAGAACAACGTCCAATTTCAAAAACAAAACATTGCCAAGATTGAAGTTTAAATTGTTTAATGTTATTTTAGTGATTTATTCTTGATATATCAAAGTTTTAAAGTTCACCAAGTAAGTATAAAGTGGATGATTATGATCAGGTGTCTTTATGAAGCTATTAAATCTATATATGTGATTATTTCATTGTCAGACTGTCTGTAATAACATACGTGTAAAAGTGCAATAAATCTTTTTGGGGAAAAGTTATTTCTGGTGTATTTTTAATTATTTAGAATAACAAATGATGATAATTATGTTTTTATAATAATATCTGGGACTAAATTGCTCAGATTAGGTCAATTTATAGCGAATTAGGTTTGCCTAGACCAGTTTTGGGGGCCTTTGTGGTTGGTTGGACAGACTGAAAAACTAAATTTTAAAAGGGAAATATACAAGAATACCTCTAAGGTTCCCCACCTAACCTAGGAGCTGTATCCTTCCCTACATACCTACGGGGTGGCTACACCCCCGGCAACTCTCCCTTAGACTAGCGTATTCTTAGCTTACCCGGAGCCTTTGTATATCAGCGGCCAGTTCCTACCGTGTGGATTAAAAATAGATATCAACTAACCTAAATGGTATTATTTTACTGTATTACAGGGCAATGTAACCTAGGGAAAAAAACTACTTTTTCTTATAGAAAAAATTACGCTCGAAAACATATATGTTCTGTTTGAAATCGGAATCTGTAATACAGTAAAACTTTACCACCTAAACTTTCTGCCTAACCTCACCTACTAGCCATGTCCTTACCTACTTACCTAACGAGGGGCGCCTAATGCCCCCCTGCGATCCCCCCATACACTGACGTATTCTAAGTTAACTGCAATAATACATACAGGTGGCCGCTATCATACATACACTCCGCTTACCTTGTCCCAATGAACTGCATTCACCCCTAGTTTTTATTTGGAGGGCAGGTTGCCGATTTCATCCTATTTTTGCGTTATCAGTAAGTTTTATAGAATTAAAGTTGGTTAGTTTATTATGAGACTACAGAAGAATAGGTAAAATTATAGTTATGGATTGAACAGCATTTTGAACAGAAAAATGTTTTCCCTGTAGTAAATAATGGGCTATCATTGAATATGACCGTCATTTCAACGGCATATAAACCGAAAACCTGTTAAACCGTCTAAGAACGGGGATATTATTCAGAAATCTTTATCTCCGCCGTGCGCTAGCGTCGCTCACGGAAATAAAAAAAAATCAAGCTTCTATGTACTGACAAGCGGTATATGCATAGCTGCGCACACTAACCCCATTTATTATTATTTCTTAGATAAAAAAGTTTTTATTTGTAGTGAAAATAGGTGTAATTTTTTAAGAAACTAGACTTTATTCTATAGGAAACACCTGCTTTGTAGTAGAAAAGCTTTTTCCTTCCGTAACTATAATAAAACTAAATATCTAAATGAAAATTATTCTCAAATTGAGTAATATGTCTAAATTTCTGAGGGCTCCTGTGCCATCTTTCAATGCAACATTCTCTGCAAACAACAAACATGGCGTAACAGTAGCATGTTTTGAAATTCCTTTATATAGATTATGGGGGGTGGACGTAGCTCCTCTTCCCTTTGTTATTATATGGCGATCTTATTCGGGTTAGGTGGGGGTTACCTTAGGCTACAGTATATCCCGACATTTTCATTACAGCTAAAGCACGACGGTAAACATAGTCCATGGTGACATGAAAAAAGGATATACATTCCTGTTTTCTATACATCTGATCAGCACCTTTCCATAAAGTTACTTTCACACACTAATTTTAACATATTCAGTGTTCAGAGATAATATATATATATATCTAAGGCAGGTTAGGTAAGAGGAGACATGCAGAGTTGAAACGCAATATCCTAGGTTATGTTTAGGGAGAATGTGTAGCTTTGATCTTTAATACTGACTGCTCATTGATAAAGATTTATCATGATGATACACAGGTATAGATTTATGGAACTGTTAGGCCTCTGCGAATGTTAATTAGTGGTAGCTGTGTTAGGAAACTTTTCAATGGTGACAGTGTAAAATTCCAGATATTTCACTATCTGGGGGTTTGCTGGCTCTGGTAAATGTTAAAACTTCGCATTCTCAAGCTGTGTCTTTACGTTTGCGGAGGTTTTGCTCTATTTCATAAATTGACTTAAACCGCTACTTTATTCACGTGTCATAAGTTGGAGGATCTCTGGATGGATTTACCACTGTGCCTCAGAACTAGGAAACATTGAAGCTACTACCGTAGGTTTATCATTCCAGAAGATACTATAGGTATGACTTTAGAGCATAGATCAGCAAAACAAGTTTGATCGTTCTGTTGACAAAATTATTCAAGATTCTTAAAGGTATAGCTAATTTGGATTAATTTAGATTTTTTAAATTGTAATCAGTATAGATCCTACGGATGGTAATTGGAACGGCAATTTTTCAGTATCAGCCTCTATAAGAAATTTATGTAAAAGATAGACTTATTTTGAAAAAAAAAAAATGAGCTGAGGTTGTAGATCAGTGGTTCCCAACCTGGGGGGAATTTCCCCCTGGGGGAAATTTGAAGCTTCCAAGGGGGAAATAATTACACTACCTACTAACTAAAACAAGCGGAAAATGTCCTCATAGTACGTGCGGCAATTTGTTGTTAGCCATTCAATTGTGATATGATCATATCAGTTCTCAAAGACATGATATTCAAGGGGAGAATTGGAGTGTCATGCCCATTTCTGAGACAGGCGAGTGGGCATGAGGGCTGGGCGGGACATGAAGGGGGAAATCTGGATGGTTGAACTGGGTGCAGGGGGGAAATGACAGAAAAAAGGTTGGGAACCACTGTTGTAGATAGTCCCACTTTCAGTCAATTCAAGTGTGATTTTCTTTATGTGCCTTTTGAACCTAATATAGTATACAGTTGGGGCCATTTACCCCCTGTCCATCATAATCAAAATATGTACAGTACAGTAATGCATGCCAGGTTACCACTTCCCACGATTAATACATTCCAGTTCCAGAATGTCTTACTGACTGGTTCTATATTTTTTACCTTGAAGCTGTGAAATATAGCCTTCTATTTCAATAAGATTTCTTCGTTTAGTATACTTTTTATATAAGTAATTGTATTGTAGACTGTTGTATTTATCGTTTTTTTGTTTTTTAGCGTTTCTTATTTTGTATAGTTTTTACTTTTGAGAGAGCTAAAGGTTCTCCATTTCATCAGCTTTTACCTAGGAAAAAGTTGGTATCGATTCTTTTGTAACCGCTTATTTCTTGAAAAAATTTTAGGAGTGAAGTAGATTTACTGAAATTTATCTAAATCTTGGGAACAAGATGAAATACGGAATTCTTAGTGCTGTCAAATCATTGTATGTAATTTACTGGTTTCTGATATATGAGAAAATAAAATTCCTGTTTCCTTTCATTGCCAGGTTAGCGATGTCTGCAGATTGTTTGCCCGATGAGGAAATCGCAAGTATCCTGTCGAAGTTCTTCGAAGTGCGAGTCTCCGCACAGGAAATGCGGCAACTTAAGCCCGAGTTTGTTCAGAAGATGTACTGCAATTTCCTGTTAGATTTTGCTGCTTCAATGGAACAAATTAACCAAGTAAGAATCGACTTACAAACATGTTCGGAGATACTAACACAAAGCCCACTGAAATCATAAATTTTCAATATTAAACTTACCCGATAATCATGTAGCTGTCAACTCCGTTGCCCGACAGAATTCTATGGAGGGATACGCCAGCTATCACAATACTAGAAGGGGGTGTACTTACCAGCGCCACCTGTGGCCAGGTACTCAAGTACTTCTTGTTGACACCTCCTCAATTATTCCTCGGTCCACTGGTTCTTTCTGGGGAGGAAGGGAGGGTCGATTAAATCATGATTATCGGGTAAGTATATTCAAAAATTTATTTTACTAATAAAAATAACATATTTCAGATATTGTATCCAAAGTTTGTATACTGTAATATAATAAAGGAATACTGTAATAAAAAATATATAATTTAATAGAGTAAGCAAAACGATATTTGCAATTACCTGAGATTCATTTCACATGTGGTGGCCGATGCGGTAACGTCCCTGACTGGTGAATGTCAGACTGGGGTTCGAGCCCCACTCAAACCCGTTAGTTTCTTTGGTCACTGCAATCTTACCATCCATGTGAGCTAAGGATGGGGCGTTTGGGGTAGCCTGTAGGTTTATCTGCTGAGAGTCATCAGCAGTCATTGCCTGGTCCTCCTTGGTCCTAGCTTAGGTGGAGAGGAGGCTTGGGCAATGATCATATGTATATATGGTTAGTCTCTAGGGCAATGTCACTGTCTCTTGCCCCTGCCATTCATGAGCTTCTTGGAACCTATTTAGTTTGTGGGTTGAGGAACTTCTGTATTGACATCTTCTATTGGTTGCTCCCTCTGATACAAACCTTTTGTCCCACATGTTTGGTACATTATGAAGGGCATAGCTGTAAGCAGTACCCATCCTGAAGGTGTGACTGTACGCAGTTCCTTTACTGAAGAGAGTATGCTGCCGAAGAGATGTCGATGCCAGCCAGAGAGACAATGAACTTCTCTTGGAGTATTACTTAATTCACTTGGATTATCATTTGTGCCCCGAGCATTCATTCTTTCCTTTGTGCTTAATAGTGATCTTTATTGTCTGCCGGGAATGCGTGAATTGCCTCTGAGTATTAACCTTGGGAAATGCCAGTATTCTGTCTCCCCCCCTCTCTTTGTTTGCGTCTTCGCGTGGGGAAGTAGTTAATAAAGAGGATTGTCACGTAGGAAGGCATTTTGCTTGGTTCCTTCAGACTTAGCGATCACTATTCACCTTCGGGTGGAAGTTGCGCTCACCTTTCCTGTATCCTTTCAAGATAACGGAATAGGTTTTCTTGCCCTTGGTGTTCTTTTCCTTTCAGATTTCAATGGCAACTGGTCCCTTTGTTATCTAATAGTATTTGTGAACTGGGTGGTAGTCCGATAAATGTAATGGTCGTGTTCCTTCTTAGGCATAGTTGTGCTTGGTTGTTATTGATTGATAATTCTCAGTTCTTAGTAGTTTTTTATCAACGATTAATACTTTTGGGGTCAGTTGGTAAAAGGTGAGATAGGTGTGACAGTTAGCTGTTCAAATCAGCTTAGATGAGTGGTCCTTTCTTGACCAGACACCAACTCCATAGACCACCCACTCAGTCATACTCGGTTAATACAAGTTTCTGATGACTAGGTAACAACAGCTATATTGCGATTACTGTTTGGTACCCTTGACAGTGAGGCCCTTGTTGACTGAATGCCCCTCTTTTAGCACCTTAAGAAATAAATATCTGTTTGAGGCTCGAGATGAGGATGGCAGGTTCGTCCTTGCCAAGATTCTTAGACATGATGTGCTGTACCATGCTAGGGATATTTTTTAGATTTACCTGTATTTCAGAAGCAGGTCTTCTAAAAACTAATTGACCTTTTTAAGGGCATCTTTACTTTTATTGTTTTAAAGAGAATTTCTTTTTATTTTTTATATATAAATGATATCGACGTCAATGACCTTAGATGTCAGGATTCCAGAAAACTCGCAATCAATTAATCTTTAAGTGAAACGACAAAAGGGAACATTATACAGTCACGCAGGTGAGGGCTAACCCCCATTACCTTCCGCTAACTACTGCACTTTCCTTGTTAACCCTTTTACCCCCAGGCTATTTGGAAATTTCCAACCCTTAACCCCCAAGGGGTTATTTTTTCCCCAGCACATTTTGCAGTATATTTTTTTTAAATTGCTCTAACAGCCTTAATTTTTGTCATAGAGAGGTCAGGTTGGTCTCATTCTCTTGGAAAATGCCTGACTTTTCTCAAAAAATTATCAAAAAAATAAAAAAAAATTGTAAATAGCATTTTTTTGCAGGGACGTACCGGTACGTCCATGGGGGTAAAGGGATGTGTTTTGTGAAATGTACCAGTACGTCCTTTGGGGGTAAAAGGGTTAATGGAATCGAGTTTGTATGGTTAGCACTCTGGCCTGGGCACCCATTCAGAATTTCCATGTTCCTGGTTTGTGACCATATTTCTGATTCATAGAGTTGTGCAGTCCTTATTTACTATTCATAAGTCGTCTTGTTTTTTACTGCCAATTTTTTTATTATTATTATTATTTAAAATTTAGATGTCTCACAGGATGTAGATACAGGAGAGGAGGTTCCTTTTTGTTTTTGTTTCTTTGTTGATGTCGGCTATCCCCCAAAATTGGGGGAAGTCCCTTGATGTATGTATGTATGTAAAATTTAGATGTTTTAAAATTGTGGTGGATGTAGAGAACTGAGGAAATTTATTTGTTTTTTCAATAATGTTTATTGTAAATGGTGTTTATCATATCTAGAAAAGGAAGACTATTTTTGTTGCTATACATTTTCTTAATTTGTAAAAAATAAAGTATTCGTTAAAATGATAGATCAGGATCATAACGTACTTTCTCGTTGTTCTATTATGACATGGTCGTTAATTGGTTCCTACCTTACAGCTCCCGTTTGATGTTTGCGACAGCGTCCGACAGCACCCGCAGTCTTATGCCTCCTCGGGGAGGATAATGATATTGGCTAAAGTCATTAGTCACTTCCTTAAACGTCTTAACAAGGACGTTGACTTTTTTCCAGCTGATTTATTTGATCCAAGTGAGTGAGCATGTACAGTTTACTGATATGTTTAGCATGATTGTATGGCTGGCTTTTATTGGACACCAGGTTCGGAAACACAATACTCTGGAAAGAACGCTACTAATTGTATCAGTCTATGGTACAAGAACGAGAGGAAGGCCTAAAACTAGATTGAGTGACAATATCAAGGAGATGTGCGGGCTAACGATGGTGGAGTTGGAAAGGAAGGCTCAAGACCGGAATGAATGGAGAAGTTTTGTGCTGAGGGCCACGGCCGTTCGACATCGAACACCCCGTACTTGATGATGATGATAGCTGGCACTATCTATCTGTTGATACTGCATAACATTTAATAGTCCTTCCCCTTGTGGTTGGTGATATGTGCAGATAACAGCAGATGAAGGTCTATGGATAGTAAAAGAAATTCATTCTTACAGATATAGTAGTAATAAATGTACAGTATGCAACTAGTACTGAAGTACAGTACAATACACTGAGATACCTATTAACCCTTTTACCCCCAGGCTATTTGGAAATTTCCAACCCTTAACCCCCAAGGGGTTATTTTTTCCCCAGCACATTTTGCAGTATATTTTTTTCAAATTGCTCTAACAGCCTTAATTTTTGTCATAGAGAGGTCAGGTTGGTCTCATTCTCTTGGAAAATGCCTGAATTTTTCAATATTAAACTTAGCCGGTGATCATATAGCTGTCAGCTCTGCTGCCCGACAGAAAAACCTAAGGACAAAATACGCCAGCGATCGCTATACAGGTGGGGGTGTACATCAACAGCGCCATCTGTCGAGCAGGTACTCAAGTACTCCATGTCAACACAGAATCAATTTTTTCTCTGTCGTGCCACTGGCAAGACCTACTAAATACGCTGTTACTAACTGGATTTGTTTTCACAACTATTTGGTGAAGTACACTACAGTGAACCCTCGTTTATCGTGGTAGATAGGTTCCAGACCCGGCCGCGATAGGTGAAAATCCGCGAAGTAGTGACACCATATTTACCTATTTATTTAACATGTATATTCAGACTTTTAAAACCTTCCCTTGTACGTAGTACTGTTAACAAACTACCCTTTAATGTACAGAACACTTAATGCATGTACTAACGTACCCTAAACTAAAACAGGCACAAATATTAAGGGCGACTTTATATCATGCGTTTCCTAAACACGCCAAAAAGCACGATAAAAAATGGCAACCAATGTTTTGTTTACGTTTATCTCTGATTATATTGAAGAAACAAACGCATTTACACATCTGTTTATAGGTTAGTTTCTGCATCGATTATATTGATTATTCAGTACAGTATATTGATTTGGTTATTACTAATGTTTTACTTAATTTTTCTTAGGACTTCCAAATGAAATGTTTTTCTTTATGACGTCGCCTGAAACGACGGCGTCATAAAGTACGCTCAGTAAACAAACTAAGGAATTTAACGCGCATGATGAAAGTGATAAATAATGATATTACAGTAAAAGCTTTAATAAAATATGTTATTACAAATATTATTTACCGTATCTATATAAATTCATACATACGTAGCAAAGCAGGAAAACAATCTACGAGAGAGAGAGAGAGAGAGAGAGAGAGAGAGAGAGAGAGAGAGAGAGAGAGAGAGAGTTGTTTTACATACGTAAATGTAAATTTTAAAAAAAAAAAAAAAAAATAGCCCCATTTCATATAAAATAGATTACAAATATTTTACTTTATCATATTACAGTAGTCTGTATAATACTGTAAAGTTCAGTACAGTATGTTGTTGTTAAAGTCGTGGCGATGAAATTCTCACGAAACAAAAACACGCCATTTGAGTATAACAGCTGATTTTCTCTCTCTCTCTCTCTCTCTCTCTCTCTCTCTCTCTCTCTCTCTCTCTCTCTCTCTTCGTGTTATACAATACTGTACTTACATTTAGATGAAGAAACTAAAATTAGTTTTCTTAGTGTCAATTAAATACGAAACGAAATAATTAGGCCGAGTCTACATCCATTTCAATCATAGTTAAAAATACGGCATCCGATTTCATCAGCAAACCACTATTTTTTGGGAAATATAATTTTATTCTAGAAAATTGCCACTCTTTAAATAGTTAATTGCACATTAAGAAAGCGTGTACTTTTGTTTTTAAATTTCGGGTTTGTTTTAAAAATCGAGTATTGTCTTCTTTTTTTATTTACTTTTGGCTGTGATTAGATCAGCTGTCATCTAGCTGCCGCTCTTGAGTGTGTACGAATACACTAACAAAGTATCATTTATACCATTTCTTAACTTATTCAAACCGTCTACAGTATACAGTTGATATTACATAAGCACCAATGTGTTATAACCTATCAATTTTTTTTGTTTATTACATTTAAACCCCCCTCTATCTCTCTCTCTCTCTACCTATCTCTCTCTCTATCTCTCTCTCTCTCTCTCTCTCTCTCTCTCTCTCTGTGGGCTACTTTTCACTACCTCCCATTCCTTACCTCTCTCTATCTCTCTAACAAATTATATCTTTGTTGCTCCTCAAAGTTTCATTTATATTGAAAATCAATCACGATTCAATTTTCCTTACTTTCTCCAATCTCGCACCATCGGTCACATCGCGGTATTTTCGATATTTCTGGAAAATCCGCGATATATGTATATACATGGGTTATGAAAAAAATCCGCGAAGTGGTGAATCCGCGATGGTCGAACCGCGAAGTAGCGAGGGTTCACTGATATTCTAGTTTTGAGCTTTCGCTATGCAGGGGTTTTATCTTCATCTCAAAATCTTGAACTCGTTTTGGATAGATTTTATTATGGTGTCAAAGAGAGTATGGACTCTCTTTCACTTTTAAATGGCCGACCCTTCCCCTAGACGGAAGTGTGTTTAGGTTTTTAGTAATTTTGCTTAACACGTTATAGATCTATATATTTTATATCTCTCCGCCTTTATTAGGCCTCTTCGATTAACTTTCCATTTATTATAAACATATAAAAATAAATTTTTATGTTTTGTTTATATGCGACCTTTCCTGATAGTAGGCGGTCCTAACTTGGAACCGAAGTTAATCAACGTTCAGCCCGTTATATCGTATTTAGCCTTTAAAGAATTTAAAACTTTTTAAATTTAATGTTTTATGAAAGAATTTCTTTGATAGTCTTCGTACTGTTTTCAAAGATGAACTAACGTTTAGTTTTTTTAGACTACGCAGTTGTTGACGTTCAGGACGTTCAACATGCGCTCTATCGTTACGATAGAGAGAGAGTGTTTCACGGTTTCACTTTGCAGTAAGAGTAAATCGATTCTGACGTTTCGTTCATTCTTTCTTAACTTGAATGGTTTAAATTCTAAATTAAAGGAACTTTTTATTTGGAAAACCTTTCAGTTTTTTTCCTTTAGCCAAATAACATGTTTTTTTGACGATATATAATTGGGCTCTTCTCTCAGGTGCGAAATCAAGAGAGAAAGAGAGAGAGAGATAGAGACTGAGGGAGAGAGAGGAGAATAAAAACGTTCCGTTCAAGCGGGTAACGTTGTTCTCGTGTTACTCTCCTCCCTAGTCGCTGTACGGGGAAGAAGGTAAAACGTTTCTATGGTTTTATTCTTGTCCCCAGGCTATGTGCGGTGAGAGATTGTAAACGTAGCTTAATTGAACTAGTGTTTAGTCTCTTTCCCAGCCACTGAATTCTTTATCTTTATATGTTTTCTGTTTTTGCTAGTATTAATGAGCTGCATTATACGACTGTTTTCGCAATTACTACCTTTTAATGAAGGATAGAATTGCGTGTTTCAGGTAGAAATCAGTAAAAGTTTCGATTTCAGTGAAATAAGTGCAAAACAGAAAATCGAAGTGATAAAGTGATATGCGCAAAGTGTTACAGTGTTGCGTCCGAGGGTTCGTCTGTTCGTGCCTGTCGTTCACCTAGTCCGGGACCTCTTGCAAGCTCCCAAGCCCAGGGGAGAAGTAATGTCGAACGACTTATGGGTTCGTCAGGCCTTGATCAACGAACAGACGTTTCCCTCCGTGGTTTCGGGCGTATCTACCCAAGATCGCCCCACCCACACAAAGACGAGAGAGCCCATTTACTTCTCGTCTGCGGAAGAGGTTTCTCGTAAGAAACCATGGACCAAGGTCTCGCAGCTTATTAAGTGCAAGTCGGTCCCTTCCGCGCAAGTCCAATGGCCCAGTTGTAGCCACTGGGTCAGTTCGGACTCGCTGCAGTCTTCCGACGACTGCTCACCTCCTAAGAGAGGCAAAGCGGTACCGCAACAGGTAGTAACACCGTCTGTTGCCGCACCTGCTACTGTAGACCCTAGTGGTCTTTGCTACAGTCTATGCAGACACAGTTAGCATCTTTTATGCAGGAGTATCGTGCGGAGAAGGTTGACGCTGCACCCGTTAGCCTACAACCAACCAAGGTTGTGCGTACAGTAGACGCTGACGCTACCTGCTCCCGCACTCCGCCTGTGAGAGTTCCACCACCCATGCGCAGTGTACCCTGCCAGCCGCACGTTGACGTTCACAGACGCACGCTACCTTCCGTTGACGTTGCGAGTTACCACAACAAGAGGAGGGTGGAGTTAAGTTGCTTTGTTTTGACGCTGTACGTCAACCTCCGCATTCTAGAGTTGTTTTGACTGCTCAGTATAGACAGTCAAAGCAGTCTCGAGTGAACACTGTATGTCCTCACGCTCCTGTTGTGGTTGACAGTTCAGTTGTCGACAGTTCACAGTCTATCAAGCAGTTACATGACGTTGCCTTCTGGTCTGCTACTAATGCACCAGTGCTGTATGTCCTCACGCACCTGTTGTGGTTGACAATTCAGTTGTTGACAGTTCACAGACTGTCAAGCTGTTACATGACGTTGCCTTCTGGTCTGCTACTAATGCACCAGTGAGAGACTCACTGAGATAACCTAGCTTTTATCGGACAAGGTTCCTGTAGATGAGAAAGTGCTGTTCTCCCTCCTACTGATATTCCTTTGAGGACTCTGTCATTTGGAGAGGAGCCTTAAGCTGCTTAGTCTCCTATGGACTTTAATTAAATCATGATGATTTTTTAAGGATCTTCGTCCGGATCTTGTAACTGCTGCTCCTCGTTCGCCTAAACGTCAGAACTTACACTAGGCCTAGCTACTTCGAAGCCGTTGTTGTTAAGCTAGTGCTCTCTCGCTCTCCTAGAGAGCGTTACGTTGGCTAGGCGACTGGTTTTTGCACCAGGAGGAGTTTTAGGGATACAGCCTTTGATTTCCCTTCTTTTAAACTGGCTTATAGAGCGAGAGTCTGATAGGACACGAGAGAAGTTCGCGGCTGGGAAGTTCATGCCTCTGCCCAAATAGACTTCTCAATTCTGGTAGACTCGCCCTGGCGCCTAGCCAGGAGACGCTCCAAGTTGTTTACAGGTCAACTTCTCAACTTTTGTCGAGCCTTTGAAGTTTTGCTGTACTATTATGTCACACATAACAAGGCTTCCAGGGATGGTAAATGGTTCCGCCTCAGTCGCTAACCCCGTCTGTTGCCACACCTGCTCCCGTAGACCCTTAATGGGCTTTGCTGCAAGACATGCAGTCCAAGCTTGTGTCCTTGATTGAGGACTTAAATGCGGAGAAGATCCTTCTGGCCAACAACCTTCCAACCGGTTGGTTGTGCGCCCTGTTGCTCTGAGGTATCCTACTCGCGTCTGCCAGTTGAGGTGGTTCCTCCACCGATGCGACCCAGTGTGGGTTGCCAGTCGCACGTTGACGTTAAGCGACGCTCGGAGGTGGTTGTTGACGTTCAGTGTGTCACTAGGAAGACGTTCAACAACCAGCAGAGGTGACTTGTTGTGACGCAGTGCGTCAACCTCAGCAAGGGTGTTGACTACACAACCCAGCAGTCTAGACAGTTTCGGGTTGACGCTGTACTTCCTCGCGCACCCATGGTTGTTGACAGTTCACAGACTGTGCAGCAGTGCCATGATATTGCGTCCGGCTCCGTCACGCATCCACCAGTGCGACCGGATTCAGCGAGTCAGACGTTGCCCACTCCGTTGCCGTTTCCTCATTAGTTTCGGACGAGAAACCCTCTGAGATGAGGACGTTGCTGAACAAGACGATCAGCCCCCAGCCCTGTTATCCATCCAGAAGATGCTGAAGAAGGAACGCTGCCCTGTCAGGCTGTGGATGAGTCTGGTAGGGACACTGTCATCCGTGGATCAATTTGTGTCACTAGGAAGACTACACCTCCGTCCTCTTCTATACCATCTAGCTTTTCACTGGAAAAGGACAAGACGCTTGAAGCGGTCTCGATCCCGGTTTCCGGAAAGTTTAAGTCTTGTCTGACTTGGTGAAAGGACTATATTAACCTTAGAGAGGGTCTTCCCCTGACTGTTCAGACTACCAACCACGTTCTCTTCTCGGACGCATCGGACGTAGGCTGGGGTGCGACATTAGACGCTAGGGAATGCTCGGGATTATGGAACTCGATTCAAAGGACAATGCATTTCAACTGCAAGGAGCTACTGGCAGTACGTCTGACCTGGAAAAGCTTCAGGTCTCTCCTTCAAGGCAAAGTGGTGGAGGTGAACTCGGACAACACCACGGCTTTGGCGTACATCTCCAAGCAAGGAGGGACCTACTCTCTGACATTGTACGAGATCGCAAGGGACCTCCTCACCTGGTCAAAAGGTCTAGACATTTCAATAGTAACGAGGTTCATCCAAGGCAACTTGAATGTCATGGCAGATTGTCTCAGTCGGAAGGGACAAATAATTCCAACAGAATGGACCCTCCACAAGGATGTATGCAAGAGACTTTGGGCCACCTGGGGCCAGCCAACCATAGATCTCTTCGCAACCTCGATGACCAAGAGGCTCCCAATATTTTGCTCACCAATCCCGGACCCAGCAGCAGTTCATATAGATGCCTTTCTACTAGATTGGTCACATCTAGATCTATATGCATTCCCTCCGTTCAAGATTGTCAACAAGGTACTGCAGAAGTTCGCCTCTCACGAAGGGACAAGGTTGACGCTAGTTGCTTCCCTCTGGCCCGCGAGAGAATGGCTCACCGAGGTACTTCGATGGCTAGTAGACGTTCCCAGAACTCTTCCCCTAAGGGTGGACCTTCTACGTCAGCCACGCATTAAGAAGGTACACCAAGGCCTCCACGCTCTTCGTCTGACTGCCTTCAGACTATCGAAAGACTCTCGAGAGCTAGAGACTTTTCGAAGGAGGCAGCCAGAGCGATTGCTAGAGCAAGGAGAACATCCACCCTTAGAGTCTACCAATCGAAGTGGGAAATCTTCCGAAACTGGTGCAAGTCAGTATCCGTATCCTCGACCAGTACCTCTGTAACTCAAATAGCTGACTTTTTCTTATATCTGAGGAAAGAACGATCTCTTTCAGCTCCCACTATCAAGGGTTACAGAAGCATGTTGGCATCAGTCTTCCGTCACAGAGGCTTAGATCTTTCCAACAATAAAGATCTACAGGACCTCCTTAAGTCTTTTGAGACCACGAAGGAGCGTCGTTTGGTTACACCTGGTTGGAATTTAGACGTGGTACTAAGATTCCTTATGTCAGACAGGTTCGAACCGCAACAATCAGCCTCCCTGAAAGATCTCACCTTAAAGACTCTTTTCCTGATATGCTTAGCCACAGCTAAAAGAGTCAGTGAGATTCATGCCTTCAGCAAGAACATCGGATTCTCATCCGAAACGGCTACATGTTCTACAACTTGGTTTTCTAGCCAAACACGAGCTGCCTTCTCGGCCTTGACCAATATCGTTCTATATTCCAAACTTATCGCATGGTTGGAAAGGAACTAGAAAGAGTCTTATGTCCTGTAAGAGCTCTTGAGTTCTATTTAAAAACCTTTATGAGGCCCGTCTGAAGCTTTATGGTGTTCAGTTAAGAATCTATCTTTGACTATGTCAAAGAATGCTTTATCCTATTTTATCAGACTGTTATTACGAGAAGCTCATTCCCATCTGAATGAGGAAGACCAAGCTTTGCTGAAGGTAAGGACACACGAAGTTAGAGCTGTCGCAACTTCCGTGGCCTTTAAACAAAATAGATCTCTGCAAAGTATAATCGACGCAACCTATTGGAAAAGCAAATCAGTGTTCGCGTCTTTTTATCTTAAGAATGTCCAGTCTCTTTACGAGAACTGCTTCACTCTGGGACCATTCGTAGCAACGAGTGCAGTAGTGGGTGAGGGCTCAACCACTACAATTCCCTAATTCCATAACCTTTTTAATCTTTCTCTTGAAATGTTTTATTATTGTTTTTGGGTTGTCCGGAAGGCTAAGAAGCCTTTCGCATCCTACTTGATTTGGCGGGTGGTCAAAGTCATTTCTTGAGAAGCGCCTAGATTAGAGGTTTTGATGAAGTCCTTTAGTATGGGTTGCAACCCTTCATACTTCAGCTCCTAGGAGTCGCTCAGCATCCTATGAGGATCGCGAGGCTCAGTAAGGAAGACGTACTTAAAAAGGCAGAGTAATTGTTCAAGTCGACTTCCTTACCAGGTACTTATTTATTTTATGTTTGTTATTTTGAATAACTGCTAAAATGAAATACAAAATACTTAGCTCTTAATGTAACACATAATGCTGGTCTCTACCCAACCCCCCGGGTGTGAATCAGCTATATGATCACCGGCTAAGTTTAATATTGAAAAATGTTATTTTCATTAGTAAAATAAATTTTTGAATATACTTACCCGGTGATCATAAATTAAAGGACCCTCCCTTCCTCCCCAATAGAGACCCAGTGGGCAGAGGAGAAAATTGGTTCTGTGTTGACATGGAGTACTTGAGTACCTGCTCGACAGATGGCGCTGTTGATGTACACCCCCACCTGTATAGCGATCGCTGGCGTATTTTGTCCTTAGGTTTTTCTGTCGGGCAGCAGAGCTGACAGCTATATGATCACCGGGTAAGTATATTCAAAAATTTATTTTACTAATGAAAATAACATTTTTTCAAAAATTTATCAAAAATAAGAAAAAAATAATTTTTATAGCATTTTGTTGCAAGGACGTACCAGTACGTCCATGGGGGTAAAAGGGTTAATAGTCCTTCCCCTTGTGGTTGGTGATATGTGCAGATAGCAGTGGATGAAGGTCTATGGATAGTAAAAGAAATTAATTCTTATAGATATAGTAGTAATAAATGTACAGTATGCAACTAATACTTAAGTATAGTACAATACTCTGAGATACCTATTAAGATATTCTCTCTCTCTCTCTCTCTCTCTCTCTCTCTCTCTCTCTCTAAATACTGTACTATAGTCCATTTCTTTTAGCGATGCATATTTGCACCGACTCGCGGCGGTGCCCTTTTAGCTCGGAAAACTTTCTGGATCGCTGATTGGTTGGACAAGATAATTCTAACCAATCAGCGACCAGGAAACTTTTCCGAGCTAAAAGGGCACCGCTAAAAGAAATGGACTATAGTGTAGTTATACCTTTCTATTTTTTATGGGTATACGCAGTATTTTCTTTTATTTTGAAATATTGTGCTTTAAAATTGATATTAACTGTTTTGAGACTTAAAAAAAGATAACTTGGTAAATACTCTGAATTACTCGAGTTTTTGCTATTCACGAATGAAATTACATTTAGGTTTTCTTACATAGATGCAAGTTTTTGTGTGAAAAGTTTAGATGCTATTTTCCCGCATTTGAATTCGGAATTACGCAGGGTTTGGAAGAGCCATCTCCTTTGGCTTTGGTAGGATGTATAGAAACCTTGTTTAACAGTTTAACCCTTTTACCCCCAAAGGATGTACTGGTACGTTTCACAAAAGCCATCCCTTTACCCCCATGGACGGACTGGTACGTCCTTGCAAAAAAATGCTATAAAAATTTTTTTTTCAGATTTTTGATAATTTTTTTGAGAAAATTCAGACATTTTCCAGGAGAATGAGACCAACCTGACCTCTCTATGACAAAAATTAAGGCTGTTAGAGCAATTTAAAAAAGATATACTGCAAAATGTGCTGGGGAAAAAATAACCCCCTGGGGGTTAAGGGTTGGAAATTTCCAAATAGCCTGGGGGTAAAAGGGTTAACAGTTTAAAGACCACTCATGAATGGCAGAGGCAAGGGACTGTGACATTGCCCCAGAAAGTAGGACAATGCCCTAGAGACTGACCATATATACATATGATCAGCACCAAATCCCCCTCTCTACCCAAGCTAGGACCAGGGAGGGTCAGCAATGGGTCCTGATGACTTAGCAGGTAGATCTATAGGGTCCCCGAAACCTCCCATCCTTAGCTCACAAGGATGATGAGGTTGTAGCCACTAAAGAACTAATGAGTTTGAGTGGAACTCGAACCCCAGTCTAGCGATCACCAGGCAGGGACGTCTAGTTTTTTTTTTATTGCTAACTTAGGGTTGTGGCAACATATTTGAACCATCCCTTTTTGGCAATTTGTTGGACGGAAGTTCGAGCCCCGCGGAAGCTCCATAGTTTCTAGTAGTGGCTGCATATAGGTCTACCTGCTGAATCATCAGCAGCCATTGCCTGGCCCTCCTTGGTCCTAGCTTGGGTGGAGAGGTGGCTTGGGCGCTGATCATATCTTGATAGAGAGAAAGGCCTTGGGTGCTTATCATATATTCATATGGTCAATCTCTAGATTGTCCAATCCCTTGCTTCTGCCATTCATAAGCATCCTTTAACCCTTTTACCCCCAAAGGACGTACTGGTATGTTTCACAAAAGCCATCCCTTTACCCCCATGGACGTACCGGTACGTCCTTGCAAAAAAATGCTATAAAAATTTATTTTTTCATATTTTTGATAATTTTTTGAGAAAATTCAGGCATTTTCCAAGAGAGTGAGACCAACCTGACCTCTCTATGACAAAAATTAAGGCTGTTAGAGCAATTTGAAAAAAATATACTGCAAAATGTGCTGGGAAAAAAATAACCCCCTGGGGGTTAAGGGTTGGAAATTTCCAAATAGCCTGGGGGTAAAAGGGTTAAGCTTCTTGTATTTCAGGAGGATGTATAAGGGAATTTGGACAATAATTTTTAGAATTTTATAAATTGATTGCAAAGCATTAAAGCTAAATATATCATCTATAAACCCTTTTACCCCCAAGGTAAGGTTAAATTTCAAGAACATTTTGCTATATATTTTTTTGAAATTGCTCTAACAGCCTTGCTTTTTGTCATAGAGAGGTCAGGTTGGTCTTATTCTTTTGGAAAATGCCTTAGGTTTCTCATAAAGTTATCAAAAACATGTAAATAACAGTGTTTTGCATGAACGTACCGGTATGTCCTTTGGGGGCGAAAGGGTAAATAAGATGGGCATTAGTATTGAATTAATGAAAGACTTATTTTGACTGCACACAAGTTATGCCAGCTAACATCCGTTGCCTCCTCGACCAATGCCACATATCTGTAACTGGGTCTCTAGTGACTTAGGTTCTGAGAACTCTTATCCAAACATTCGTTTGGCATCGATGTTTGTGACACTTCACACTCTCTAAAAAGTACACTAAAGTTTTTTATTTATGTTTTTCCTTACTCTTTTTATTTCCATGTACTTATTTGGAATTTAGCAACCATCATTTTTTTTTGGCACTTGATGCGAGTATAATTGAAGACATGACCCTTGCGTTACTTGAAAAGCATATTGTATTTGATTAAAATAGTAACATTGTAACTAATTCATGATTTTCAAATTATTTGACTAAATAGTTGAACTGTTATTGTACTTATATCGTTATTGTTATTGTTATTAATATTGCTATTATGATATAGTTATGGACAATTGTTGATTCGTATCGATTGAATTAATTAAAGATAGCCCATTTGCGTTTTTGAAATCAGACTTTCATCAGCATCTGTTGCATAGAAGTTTTATTCCAGCTATGACCAAGTTGTGGAATGATCCTCCTAATCGGGTGAATTGGTGGAACCTCAAAAGTTCAAACTTGCAGCAAACGCTTTTATGTTGAACAGCTTAACACAAGTCTCTTTTTATAGTTTATATAAGATCTATTTTTAATATTGTTACTGTTCTTAAAATATCTTTTGATTGTTCATTACTTCTCTTGTAGTTTATTTCCTTTCCACACTGGGTTATTTTTCCCTGTTGGAGCCCTTGGGTTTGTGGCATCTTGCTTTTCCAACTAGGGTTGTAGCTTAGCTAGTAATAATAATAATAGTACAATACATAGAGAATGTGATTGAAGTACGTTGACGCTTATTAGCATACTCGGTTAATGTTGAGGAGATTAACCATAGATTTTAATTTGTGCATTTTAGGTTAATAACATTTAAAAACTTCTGACTTATTTACCACATCCCTCTTTTTGCAGATCCAAAACGAACCAGAAGATTTTTCTCTCTCCTCATTGATTTTTATGCAAGTTCAAGAGATAATATAGAGAGTCTTACTGCAATTGAGGATAAGGTATGTACTAAGTTTTGCTTATAAGTGGCTTTTCTTTATGGCCATGTTTACTGGGTAGACCTATTAAACTACAATTTAAATTTATTAGTTAATTTTTGTGTTCGGGATGTATTATATTCCTTCACAGGAGAGGACTGCATCTTGAGTGTGGGTGAATATAATTTCTGTGTTCAGCACATTACATTATATAATTTCTTTTTCATTATTTATTTATTTGTAGATCATTGAAAAGTATATTTCAGATCTATTTTCACATTAAAGTACTGTACTTCATCATATGTTGCTACAGTAGTTTCATAAAAATTCCTATTTCCTATTTGTTCCTACACTTTATGCAAACCCTCATTCTTTACTATAGGACAATGGACATCTTAACTGCTACAACAGCGACCATGTGGAGCAATTGAATTCTCAAAAGGAAGGAATCAGTAGTTCCCAGACTTCCTTTTGTACCTCAGTGAGGAAAAGCTCCTCTCAGTCTCGGCGATTAAGGGCTATCGCTCAGCCTTGAGCCTCATCTGTAGACTGAGAAGGGGTGGACCTCTCCAGATCAGAAGACATCACCTTCGTTGATTCGGGGTTTTGAGTGATCTTGCCCCCCAGTTGAGATTAGACCATCACCTTGAGACGTGTCTTACATTCCCTGAAGGGTCTGCCCTATGAGCCCTTAAGGGCCTCAGGCTACTTTCTGAACCTTTAGACCATCTTCCTCGTACCTCTGTCCTCGGCTAAAAGGGTCAGTGAGCTACATGGACTGTCTTATGTCGTCACCCATTCTAAGGGATGGGGGGGGGAGTGTCTCGCAACTTCGTACCGGGCTTTGTGGCTAGACTCATAATCCTTCATCTACCGATGAGAGATTTCGAGAATTTCAGTTTTCCAGCCTCAATAAAGTAACACAGGATACAGACCAGTCGTTACTATGCCCAGTCAGGGTGCTAAAGAAATACCTGAAGCACACCAAACCTTTCAGACCACGTCTCCGTCATCTCTTCCTTAGTACCAACAAGGTAAAGAAGAGAACCTCTCGCAACACCATCCCTTTCAGGGGACAGTAACCATTGGCTGAGGATACTGGGTTACACTAGGTTTCAAGAAGGACATCCATCTATCTTCTTCGTCTCCTTCTCCCTCCCATCTGGGGATCCTAGTCTGTATCCAGTTTCAGCTGGACTTGCCAATGGAAGTAAGGTATGATACTCATCTTATTCCTCTCACAGGGTATAAGTTATACTCATGGTCACGAGGTTTTTCCTTTTCGGGGGAATCCTAAGTTTGAAGGGGTCCGAGTCGAATGTTCCTGACCCACTTCATCCTGAAACATTTCTTTCCATGAAGCTACAAACCCTCAGTCGCGTTGAGATTATGGGGATCTACCAAGAAAGAAGATTAACGGAAGATTGTTGCTTCAAAAGAGTCTAGTCTGAGGACTATCTTCCCTAGGAATAGGGAACTCCTTGGCCACCCTGACCTCAAGACTAAGTCTCCTATAGTAAAGAATGAGGGTTCGTATCAAGTGTAGGAACAAATGACAAACTTATAACAGCGGTTGTATTTTTCCTAACATACAAACCCAAATTCTTTACACAAATCTTCCCTCCATCACCGCCCCCTAGAATAGTCCTAGCTAAAATCCGATTGAGGGTAAACAGCAGCTACCGACCGGCGGTTCCCCCACCACTAACAGGTGGGTAACTACCTTCCTGGTCGTTAACGACCTTGTTAAGGTTTTTCGGCCTTATTTTCCAGCTCGCGCTAGAATATCTCCTATAGTAAAGAATTCGGGTTTGTATGTTATGAAAAATACAAACTCTGTTATAAGTTAATTTCAGTGTGAGTACTATTTTGATTGTCATGAGATTTAGCCTGCGATTTTACAAAATAATCTGGGGCTATCTAAGGCAGCCTGGATATGAGTGTCTTATCTAAAGCGGGGTTTACACGGCCGAGCATCTCGTCGAGCCCAGTTGTCGAACCTACTTGTAGAACGGCTCGAAGAGCTTTCAGACAGTACATCGAGCCTCAGTGTGCCTCGTGCTAAAACAACATCAACATGTCTCTCGACCAGGACGATTTGATAACCATTGCTTTAGCAGTGGCACTAAGAATAAAAAAAAAAAGATCAAAGTGGACGAAGGATTGGCTACTAAAAAGAGAGAAATTTTCACACACCAACTTGCTTATTGCTTTAAAATTAAGGCTTTAAAATTAGTTCTTTCAATATTTCATGCAGAGCCGCTATTCCTTTGTTTCTGGCTACTTTATTGGAATAGTCTTTTGATTTAACTTTCCATAAAGCTGGATGAGCCCGATATGTATGTATGAAATCAAAGTACGACTTCCTTCTCATTCTTGCTTTCATTAATGGCAGCCATTATTCATTTCTTTGATGATGTTTCCTCGAGCAGGTTTGAATAACAACTGAGGTTCGATGCTCGACACCCGTTCACACGTTCACACCGCTCGTCAAACAATGTAGCTCCGCCCACAAAAGTCAAGATGAGCCTGACTTTCATCGAGCCGTTCGACGAGCGCGCTCGACAACCAAATAGCCCGTTTACACGCTCGAACATCAATTCAAACACAGGGTTGTCGAGCCAGGCTCGACGAGCTGCTCGCCCGTGTAAACCCCGCTTAAGGCAGTCTGGATATTACCTTTATGGAAGTGAAATTACCTCACTACAGTATTCCTCAAAGGAAGAATATGTTTAAAGTTAGTCCTAATGAAACTTTATTTATAGTTCAGAGGGGAAATCCAGGGGTTTTTGGTAGCCTATTGCAAATGTCCCTGCCTGGTGATCGGTTTGACTGGCGTTTGAGTCCCGCTCAAGTTCGACGGTTTCTTGTATCGTCTGCAACCTCACTATCCTTGTGAGCTAAGGATTGGGGGCTTGGGGGAGCATAATGGTTTGCCTGCTAAGTCATCAGCAGCTATCGCCTGGCTCTCCCTGGTCCTGGCTTGGGTGGGGATGAGCTTGGTCACTGATCATATTGATATATGGTGAGTCTCCTGGGCAATGTCACTGTCTCTTGCCTCTGGCGTTCATGAGAGACCTGTAAACCTTATAGCTGGGAGGGTGATACGACGTGCCAATGCCTTTCTTTAATGCACACTTAACCAGGAAAGTTTTGATAGTGATGGGCTTTAAGCTTTTAACTCATTTAAAGGTTTTAAAGTCTGCCCATGAATGGCTAGGACCAAGGAGGGCCAGGCAATGGCTGCTGATAACTCAGTAGATAGACCTATAGGTTCCCTCAAACCCCCATCCCTAGCTTACAAGGATGGCGAGGTTGCAGCGACCAAAGGAACTAATGATTTTGAGCGGGACTTGAACCCCAGTCTGGCATTCACCAGTCAGGGACGTTACCGCATCGCCCACCACTTTTACCTTTTACATACATACATATACCAAGGCACTTCCCCCAATTTTGGGGGGTAGCCGACATCAACAAAGAAACAAAAACAAAAAGGGGACCTCTACTCTCTACATTCCTCCCAGCCTAACAAGGGACTCAACTGAATTCAGCTGGTACTGCTAGGGTGTCACAGCCCACCCTCCCACATTATCCACCACAGATGAAGCTTCATAATGCTGAATCCCCTACTGCTGCTACCTCCGCGGTCATCTAAGGCATCGGAGGCAGCAGCAGGGCCTACTGGAACTGCATCACAATCGCTCGCCATTCATTCCTATTTCTAGCACGCTCTCTTGCCTCGCTCACATCTATCCTCCTATCATCCAGAGCTTCCTTCACTCCATCCATCCACCCAAACCTTGGCCTTCCTCTCGTACTTCTCCCATCAACTCTTGCATTCATCCTTTGTTTAATGACCTATTCAGGTCATAGTAGGTGGATTGGAGTCAACGCTCTTGCTCCTCCTTAGGTTGAGTGTTCACTCATCCCAGGATTTTAAACCTGTGAATATGGTTATAGGAACTTTCTCCCTTCTCTGATGTGTCTCCTATTAAATGACAAAGGTTTGAGTTTGTGTATGAAGTACAGTCATTACTAATTTGTATCTATCTTAACCCTTTTACCCCCAGGCTATTTGGAACTTTCCAACCCTTTACCCCCAGGGGTTATTTTATTTTTCAAGCACATTTTGTAATATAATTTATATAAATTGCTCTAACAGCCTTAATTTTTTTCATAGAGAGGTCAGGTTGGTCTCATTCTCTTGGAAAATGTCTGAAGTTTCTGAAAAAATTATCAAAAATATGCAAAAAAAAATATAAATAGCAGTTTTTTGCAAGGACGTACCGGTACGTCCATGGGAGTAAAGGGATGGGTTTTGTGAAATGTACCAGTACGTCCTTTTGGGGGTAAAAGGGTTAACTATGCAAATCTGAGTCCATTAAACTACACTTCCTTCCTCACCTACCCAGCAAGTTCTAAGGGAAGGTCAAAGTAACTATTCTGTTCTGGCAGTGGGTCGAATTTCCCCTGCTACCCGACAGTAACTACCAACGCCTCGTTATGAATCTTAACAGACAAATTTCCAGTTTTACTGAAATCGTACTCAGGTTTGTATAAGTAAAAAATATGTAATTTTTTATTAACCCTTTTACCCCCAAAGGACGTACTGGTACGTTTCACAAAACTCATCCCTTTACCCCCATAGACGTACCGGTACGTCCTTGCATAAAAATGCTATTTAAATTTTTTTTGCATATTTTTGATAATCTTTTGAGAAACTTCAGGCATTTTTCAAGAGGATGAGACCAACCTGACCTCTATGTCAAAAATTAAGGCTGTTAGAGCAATTTAAAAAAATATACTGCAAAATGTGCTTGAAAAAAAATAACCCCACGGGGGTTAAGGGTTGGAAATTTCCAAATAGCCTGGGGGTAAAAGGGTTAACAGACAAATTTCCAGTTTTACTGAAATCGTACTCAGGTTTGTATAAGTAAAAAATATGTCATTTTTTATTAAAATTTTGGTTTTAGCTTTCATTCAATACATGGGTGTACATATTTTCTATAGCTCTCTATAGCAACAAAGATCAGCTGACAAAAACAGTGGAAATTAAATATCTCGGTAGGTTTTGGCTGTCACCGGTTGGTGTTTATTTATCAAACGTATTCAATGCTTTATTTTTTACAGGCGAAAATTAAATATGATGCTAAATGTGACCTGATGGAAGACAGCGCCAAAAAAGAAGAGAGATTAAAGCATCTGAAGCACGAAAATGAATCGATTCGGATTCGTGAAGAACAGGTAAGATAATAGTTTAAATGCATATGAAAATATTTAATGGCTGATTAGGTAAACGTAGAAGGTATGAGCCATAACAGAATGAAGCTGGGAATAAGGAGATAATACAAACTTAACGGTTGACTGAATAGTACTATAGTCCATTTCTTTTAGTGAGGCAGATTAGCACCGACTCGCAACGGTGCCCTTTTAGCTCGGAAAAATTTCCTGATCGCTGATTGGTTAGAATTATCTTGTCCAACCAATCAGCGGTCAGGGAAATTTTCCGAGTTAAAAGGGCACCGCTGCGAGTTGGTGCAAATATGCCTCGCTAAAAGAAATTGACTGTAAAAGTTTGTGGTAGGATCCCTTTACTACCTCAGTGTATTGTTTTACCTGGAAATTTTACTTTTACTTATCTTCTGGATTCCTGTTCATATTTTGACTGGTGTGTTTGTTTGCCCTATTGATAGCAAGATTTCTCAAAAAAGGGATTTTGACGAAGGAAAAATCTATTTCTGGGCGAGGAACCTGTGTCGCCCAGTGAAATGCTCCTCTAGCACCATTTCTAAGGCATAGTTATTGCTAAATATGCCAAAGAGAAAAAGAGATGCATGGAATGCCAGGAATAAACCTAGCTCGCTCACTCATTGAGCGTCAGTATAGAAAACTGGGGCGTGACTGAACCACGACCATAGATCCCTCACCAATTAGACCTCTCCTTCATCAACATCCCCCCTCTCTACCCCTACATCTCCCCACCCCCTATCCCCATTCCTCCTCAGCACTTGTGTTGGTCAGATGTGTTTTGTTTTGCTCTATGTTTTGTGATTTTTGGAAGATGTCCGACGTTTTAGAGATCCCTGCTCCCCTATTGATGGCAAGATTTCTCAAAAAGTATTTTGTGGATTTTGGAAAAAATGTAATTGTGAGTTGGGCTCAATGGATTAGGGTTAAAGAGAGGACAATTTTTGGGGAAGATGATTCCTCAGCTTTGAGAGGATTAAAAACCATAAGAGACCTTTGTACCATTAGCGTAGATTCTTTACTTTGATTTAAGGCAACAATGTTTAAAGATTACCACTAATAGGTAGGCAATGATTGTGTTTAATTTTTTCTCTTGTTTAAAGTCAAGATAATGCAAAATTCCATGTATCACGGAGCAGTCTTGTTAAGGAGCAAATTCTTCTTGGGTCTACTGTGCCTATAAATTTGAATTATTAGTCTTATTAAAGAAGTTTGTACAGTAATAATAGTAATAAGTAATGTTTGGATTTCTTTGTCTAATAGCATATGTGTATTACTTCTAAATGAACAAGTTGTTCAACTGCTCTCTCTCTCTCTCTCTCTCTCTCTCTCTCTCTCTCTCTCTCTCTCTCTCTCTCTCTCTCTCTCTCTCTCTCTCTCTCTCTCTTTCTCATTACAGTACATTATTCACTACGCTTAATTTTTTCCTTTGCAGATGATGAAACGAATAGCTGAGGTTAGAGATGATATGCACGAAACTCAAATTGCTAAGGTAGACACCAAGAGCAAGTTGGACCAAGTTAAAGTCGACATTGCCTCGCTTACCGCTGACATCAAAGCGGCTGAATTGGAGATTATGGAGGTAAAATTTCATGGAGAAGTATTTGGTAAATAAGGATTTTCTTGAAAGATTTTGTAGGATTTACTGTATCACAGGATTTACTGTATCACATAATCCTCTGAGAGTCCTATTACTTTGTAGAACATATTTTTAGCACATAAAAGGGATTTTGACGAAGGAAAAATCTATTTCTGGGCGAGGGACCTGTGTCGCCCAGTGAAATGCTCCTTAAAGCACCATTTCAAAGGTATAAATACTGCTAAATATACAGAAAAAAAGTTGCATGGAATGCTAGGAATATACCCAGCTCGCTCACCCCTAAAGGATGTCGGTATTAAAACTGGGGCGAGTGATACCACTACCAGAGATCCCTTTCCAATGAGACTTCTCCCTCCTCAAAATCCCCCGTTACTACGAGGTGGCGTTCGCTACAGCTACTGCCCCACCACCACCACCACCACTACCTATCCTTCTCCCATCATTCCTTGTTAGCACCCGTGAACGTTCGGACGTGTTTTTCGTAGCTCTGTGTTATTTTGTTTGTGAAGATGTCAGGCATTTTGGAGATCCATGCTCCCAAATTGAGTATTATATTAAACAGTTTTTGCCAACTGCTTCCAGGAAATTTTTTATTCTAGTGGTTTCTAGAATACTGATGGTGTCATTTTGAGACTGGCAAATTTGGCTGTAGTTTATTTATCGGTACATGCCCATATGTCACAAGAGGGTTTTCAACTCTCTTAACATCCACACTTGCTGCTCTTATACATTTGAAGCATGGTAACATCCACACTTGCTGCTCTTATACATTTGAAGCATGGTAACATCCACACTTGCTGCTCTTATACATTTGAAGCATGGTAACATCCACACTTGCTGCTCTTATACATTTGAAGCATGGTAACATCCACACTTGCTGCTCTTATACATTTGAAGCATGGTAACATCCACACTTGCTGCTCTTATACATTTGAAGCCTGGTAACATCCACACTTGCTGCTCTTATACTTTTGAAGCATGGAAAATTTACTCCCCTTGGCTATTATAATTCAGAGCATCTCTTTTCAATATCGACTGTTATATTTGGTATAGTTTTTACTTCCGCCAACGAAGTTGGAAAGAATTTATGTTTTACCCCCTGTTTGTGTATGTTTGTTTGTGAACAGCTTCCAGACCACAATTTTGATTGTAGAGTAATGAAACTTGCAGGGATTAACTATTGTGTAAAAAGCTGGAAATGATTAAATTTTGGAAGGTCAAGTTCACGGTCAAGCAAAATGTCCAATTCACGTAATCAGTCATAAGTTTGGACGTCGTTGTCACAGAGACTTCAAACTTGGTTCATATTTAAGTGTATAAAAATCCACGCCAATTAAAACATGGTAAGGTCAAAGGTCAAGGCCAAGCAAAAGGTCGAGAAATAAGCTGCCGCGGCGGAGTTTTGTGCTCTACTGAGTGCCCCTCTAGTTATTATTATTACTTGCTAAACTACAACCCCAATTGGAAAAGTAGAATGCTATAAGCCCAAGGACTCCAACAGAAAAAGCAGCCCGGTGAGAAAAGAAAATAATGAAACAGAATAGTGTACCCTCAGGTTAGAAAACTGTAACCCAAGACTGAAGAACCTTGGTACAGAGGCTATGATGGCACTATCCAAGACAAGGGTCCTAGAAGACCTGCTTACAACAGAGTTCACTTTCACGCCAACTCATGGTTGCTCTCCTGTTTGTAGTCTTTTTTTTTTTTTTAGTCCCTATCATCTTTGTTTTTTTTTATCATTCTCATTGAGTTTCAGTCATCATCTTGCCAATCAACTTTCCATCCTATTAACCCTTTTACCCCCAGGCTATTTGGAACTTTCCAACCCTTAACCCCCAGGGTTTTTTTTTTTAAGCACATTTTGCAATATATACTTTTTAAATTGCTCTAACAGCCTTAATTTTTGTCATAGAGAGGTCAGGTTGGTCTCATTCTTTTGGAAAATGCCGGAAGTTTCTCTTAAAGTTATCAAAAATATGCAAAAAAAAAATGTAAATAGCAGTTTTTTGCAAGGACGTACTGGTACGTCCCTGGGGGTAAAGGGATGAGTTTTGTGAAACGTACCAGTACGTCCATTGGGGGTAAAAGGGTTAAACACTATCACTTCTTCTCCCTCAGATTCTGCTAATAATACCAGGTGACTTGCATGAAGTTGTTCCCATGGTCCCCCCAGCTTGCACTCTTAAGTACTTTTCTCTATTACTTTAATATGAAAAGCAGTATTAGCACAGAATCTTTTGGCGCACCTGCCACTTTCTTTACTCAAGATCAGCTATTCCCAAATTGGGTTTAACCCCCCATAGATGGTCAGTTTTTTAAAATGAAATACATACATACATATACCAAGGCACTTCCCCCAATTTTGGGGGGTAGCCAACATCAAACAAATGAAACAGAAACAAAAAGGGGACCTCTACTCTCTACGTTCCTTCAGCCTAACAAGGGACTCAACCGAGTTAAGATGGTACTGCTAGGGTACCACAGCCCATCCTCCCACATTATCCACCACAGATGAAGCTTCATAATGCTGAATCCCCTACTGCTGCTACCTCCACGGTCATCTAAGGCATCGGAGGCAGCAGCAGGGCCTACCGGAACTGCGTCACAATCGCTCGCCATTCATTCCTATTTCTAGCAAGCTCTCTTGCCTCTCTCACATCCATCCTCCTATCACCCAGAGCTTCCTTCACTCCATCCATCCACCCAAACCTTGGCCTTCCTCTTGTACTTCTCCCATCAACTCTTGCATTCATCACCTTCTTTAGCAGACAGCCATTTTCCATTCTCTCAACATGGTCAAACCACCTCAACACATTCATATCCACTCTAGCTGCTAACTCATTTCTTACACCCGTTCTCACTCTCACCACTTCGTTCCTAACCCTATCTAAAATGAAATGTTAGGAATTTATTTTCATGAAGTCCTTGTGGTTTTCTAGGAAATCTGGTCATTGCCAAATAAATTGATTTACCAAAAATTTGACTTCTGATGTATAGTATGGCAATGAAAACCATACAGGTATAGTACACATTTTGAATATTGTTATAATGTAAGAAGCTTTGTAAGCTCCACAGCAATTGGTTTTTGGTACTTGCTTGATTTATACTTGTTCATTTGCTTATACAGACCTTTAGTCCTTTCTGGTAATGTCCCCGACTGGTGAACGCCAGGCTTGGGTTCGAGTCCCACTCAAACTCAGTTTCTTTGGTCGCTGCAACCTCACCATCCTTGTGAGATAAGGATGGGGGGGGGGATTTGGGGAGCTTATAGGTCTACCTAGCTGATTCATCAGCAGCCATTGCTTGGCCCTCCTTGGTCCTAGCTTGGGTGGAGAGGTGGCTTGGGCGCTGATCATATGTATATATGGTCAGTCTCTAGGACACTGTCCTATTCGATAGGGCAATGTCACTGTCCCTTTGCCCCTGCCATTCATAAGCGGCCTTTAAACCTTTATAAAGTAGGTCTTCAACTTACAAAACATCCAACTGAACTCCTAATCTCAGATATTGTATCAATGCAAAAGTAAACTTATACTTATAAATATACTTATACTTATACTTATACATTTCTGAGTGGGGATATCTTAACATTGTAAAAAGGTTTTGTGTATTGCCATGATCAGCAAAGCCGTATTAGTCAAGGCCATCCGTACTAGGTTGGTTTTATGTGAACGATCAGACAAAAGTCTCCCACCAACACCAATCCATAGTGGCCAGCGTGGTGATGAAAAGTAACGAGACCCCTATTCATAGTAAAATACTCTACTGTAATAAAACAATATTGTTTAATTTAATGCTGTAAGTAAGACGACATGTTCAATATGAAACAGGACTATTTGTTGACCTTTGTAGCTGAAAATCGTAGGCGTGCGAGTTAGGTGAAGCCTACCCTAGGCCAAAAGTTGACAAAATTCGACTTAAAAATAACTTCTCGGAACCTTTTAAAGCACGGTTTACACGCTGCGATAAATTGAAGCGATTTATTGTAATGAAAAGGTTGTTACAATTTGTTGTTACGTGTAAGGAGATCTTAGCGATTTATTGGAGTTGGAATTGGACTGAGTGGTTGGTGCCAGCAGGCTCAAATCTATATGCATCGTAACGACACAGTTTGAACGTGTAAACAAGGTTCCAAGATATCGTTACAATCTTGCTCATTTTCAGATTGACTGCTGAAGTGTGAAGTTATGGTGCGCAGTGTGTCTTCCATGACGGTCAAGTAAAGACTAAAAATATTGGATTAAAAATCGTTGCATGTAAACGCTCTTTCAATCGTCCAATAGATCGTTACTATCTCAGTGTTCAACAAATCGCTACAATTTATCGTAGCGTGTAAACCGTGCTTAAGTGTGTGAGTTAAGGACTTCCTGTTTTTGTATTTTACATTATATATTAGATAGTTACTATCTCAGTGTTCAACAAATCACTACAATTTATCGTAGCGTGTAAAACTGTGCTTAAGTATGTAAGTTAAGGACTTCCTGTTTTTGTATTTCACATTATATATTTTCATAGCTTAATTACCTTTCATGCCAAGGTGGGAGAGTTATGGTATTGTTTTTAATTTCTTTTCTTCAATGCTATTCTTCATCTTTAAAGGTTCCATATTCATTTAAATAAGTTTTTGCTGTTCTCAAGTAGTAATTGAATGAAATATTTCTACTCAGAAAAAGGAGAGATTGGAGGTCCTAGCCAGCCAAGTGATACAAGCGAGCGAGCGCAAAGAGATCGAGAGAAGGGAGGCTCATCTCGCGTCTTACAGGAGCGACAACGCCATCCAGAACGAGAATCTCGCTTCCATCAAACAAACTGTAGACGTGATCAAATCTGCTTTGGAATTGATCAGTAATGAATTATTGCCAATTTTGCAGGATATACAACAAGAGATGACCGGCACAAAGTATGTATTATGTTGCATTCTCTTTTGTTTTTAGAAAGGTGCCGGGTTTTTATTCCTACTCATATGCAAACCTTTCGCCCTTTAGATATTATTAACCCTTTTACCCCCAAAGGACGTACTGGTATGTTTCACAAAAGCCATCCCTTTACCCCCATGGACGTACCGGTACGTCCTTGCAAAAAAAATGCTATAAATTTTTTTTTTTATATTTTTGATAATTTTTTAAGAAAATTCAGGCATTTTCCAAGAGAATGAGACCAACCTGACCTCTCTATGACAAAAATTTAGGCTGTTAGAGCAATTTAAAAAAAATATACTGCAAAATGTGCTTGGGAAAAAATAACCCCTTGGGGGTTAAGGGTTGGAAATTTCCAAAGAGCCTGGGGGTAAAAGGGTTAACTTTTTTTTAATTTAGTTAATTGATAATTATCTAATTTAGAAAAAAGAATTAATTCTAGTTTCCTGGTGTTGAGGTTATATAAATAGGTTATTAAAGATAAGGTATCATTTAGGGACAATATTGAGTTCTGGATTTCAAGTATCTTTAAGAAATATTCTTGAGTCCCATATTTTAAAGTTGCTTATAGAAGGGAAAAGAATTATTTCCTTGCTAAAGTTGGTAAAACTATTTCTTATATGATAAAATATATCTTTACAATAAATTAATGACGATTTTATCTCTTTTCTCTTTGTACTTTTCTGTCCATAGTGAATGCATGCTAGCCATTGCCAAAAGTGATCGAGGAGTGAGGTCGTGTCTTGAAGAGACTGAGGAGCAGGACATGAAGATCCAACAGGTTAAAGGAATCTTAGTATCCCGACAAGAGAAGATATCACAACTGCAGATTGCTTGGAAACTCAAAAAGGACGTTCTTCAAGGAGAGATTAACCAACTGAAAGAGTAAGTGTCGTAGTTCTTTATCCTTTTATAATACTTTTTAGGCACTAGGTGTAGATTCAGCCTTATCACAAACTAATTCTTCATTTAATGAGTTCCTGCCACACGGATTTTACAACCCCATTAAATTGCGTGCTAAAAAGGAGTGACGTCACTGGCGTGGGATTGTTAGTAGTAGGGGACGTTGAACGGCACCTCGCTGTTCGGGGATTTTGACAGGAGATATCTAAATGGTGCGAGGCCTCTGGCTGTGATTTATCACGCCCCAGTATTATATATCGACACCTTTTCAATATTAATCTTACCCGATGATCATGTAGCTGTCAACTCCGTTGCCCGACAGAAATCTACGGTCGGGATACGCCAGCGATCGCTATCCAGGTGGGGGTGTACTCAACAGCGCCATCTGTGGTCAGGTACTCAAGTACTTCTTGTCAACAAGAACTCAATTTTTCCTCTGTCGTGCCACCGGCTAGACCTACTTGGATACGCTGTTGATTCTGGAGTTATTGTTCACGATTTGGTGATGTATTTGCTCTAGAGTTTAGCCTTCGCTATTCAGGAAGCTTTATCATTAGCTTAGCAAGCTTTTGGAATTAATTTGATTTAATTATGGTGACGAAGAGAGTATGGACTCTCTTTCACTTTTAAATGGCCGACCCTTCCCTTAGACGGAAGTGGTTTCGAAGAGAGTATAGACTCTCTTTCACTTTTTACACCACCCTTCCCTTAGACGGAAGTGTGTTTAGGTTTTTGGTAATTTTGCTTAACAAAGTTATAGATTTATTTTATATCTCTCCGCCATTTATAGGCCTCTTCGATTAACTTCCATTTATTATAAACTTATAAAAATTAATTTTTATGTTTGTTTATATGCGACCTTTCCTAATAGTAGGCGGTCCTTACTTGGAACCGAAGTTTATTAACATTGAGCCCGTCATATCGTTTTTCCTGTTAAGAATTTATGCTATTTTAATTTTAATGTTTTTGAAAGAATTTCTTTGATAGTCTCGTACTGTTTTCAAAGTTGAACTAACGTTTTGTTTAGTCTCCGCAGTTGTTGACGTTCAGAACGTTCAACTTGTGCTCTATCGTTACGATAGAGAGAGAGTATTTCACGGTTTCACGTTGCAGTAAGAGTAAACCGATTCTAGCGTTTCGTTCATTCTTTCTTAGCTTAAATGGTTTTAATTCTAATAAAGGAACTTTTTATTTGGGAAACCTTTCAGTTTTTTTCCTTTAACAAATAATATGTTTTAACGATATATATAATTGGGCTCTTCTCTCAGGTTCTAAGTCAAGAGAGAGAGAGAGAGAGATAGAGACGGAGGGAGAGAGAGGAGGATAAACGTTTCGTTCAAGCGGGTAACGTTGTTCTCGTTTTTTTTGCTCTTCTCCCTAGTCGCTATAGGGGAAGGAGGTAAAACGTTTCTAGAGTTTTATTCTTGTTCCCAGGCCTTATGCTGTGAGAGATTTTAAACGTAGTTTATTTGATCTAGTGTTTAGTCTCTTTTCCAGCCACTGAATTCTTTATCTTTCATTATGTTTTTCTGTTACATTGTAATACTGTTTTCGCAATTACTACCTTTTAATGAAGGATAGGATTGCGTGTTTCAGGTACAAACCACTTAAAGTTTCGAGTTCAGTGAAATAAGTGCGAACAGAAAATCAAAAGTGATAAAGTGATATGCGCAAAGTGTTTCAGTGTTGCGTTCGAGGGTTCGTCTGTTCGTGCCAGTTGTTCACCTAGTCCGATACCTCTTACAAGCTCCCAAGCCCAGGGGAGAAGTAATGTCGAAGGACTTATGGGTTCCACAGGCCTTGATCAACGAACAGACGTTTCCCTCCGTGGTTTCGGGTGTATCTACACACGTTGCCGACGTGATCACCCCACCCACACAAAGACGAGAGAGCCCATTTATTCCTCGTCTGCGGAAGAGGTTTCTCGCAGAAACCATGGACCAAATCTGGCAGCTTTTAAGTGCTAGTCGGTCCCTTCCGCGCAAGTCCAACGGCCTAGGTGTAGCCACTGGGTCAGTTCGGACTTGCTGCAGTACGACAACTGCACACCTCTCAAGAGAGGCAAGGTGGTACCGCAACAGGCAGTAACTCCGTCTGTTGCCGCACCAGCGGTTTTAGACCCTCAGTCACAACGGACAGTAGCTCCGTTTGTTGTTGTCTTTCATAGACCCTAGTGGTCCATGCTGCAGACTATACAGTCTCAGCTTGCTCCTTCATGCAGGAGTATCATGCTGGAAGGTTGACAATGCACCTGTTAACCTACAACCCTCTGAGGTTGTGCGCTCAGCAGATACTGCGGCTGCCTGCTCCCACCCTCCACCTGTGAGAGCTCCACCACCGATGCGCAGTCCACCCTGCCAGACGCATGTTCTTGCTGCACCATCTGCTAACATGCGTGAGCTACCGCATCAGCAGTGGGAAGGTTCTGTAGAGCTGCCGGGTTCCAGCACTATGCGGTATTCTCCGCAGCCCATGCAGCATGCTCTGCATACCTTACAGCATGCTCCGCATACCATGCAGCATGCTCTGCATACCTTACAGCATGCTCCGCATACCATGCAGCATGAGCCGCATACCTTACAGCATGCTCCGCATACCATACCGCATGCTCCTCAACCCACCGCAGCCCCTCCCACGCTCCAGCACTCTGCTTTTGTTGTTGCCAGCTCCCACACTCCGACTGCGGAGAAGGTTGACGATGCACCCGTGGGCCTACACCTCCCACGGTTGTGCGCCCGGCATGGCTTCCTGCTCTCACACTCTTGTTGTGAGAGCTCCTCCACCCATGCACAAGTCAACCCTGCCAGATGTATGATGACTCCCACACACAGAGCACTCCGTTGCCGTGCGTGAGCTACCACAAGCTGCCGTGTTTTGACACGGTGTGTCAGCCTCCGCAACACACTGTGGTTTCCGCCACTCGCCAGCAGCAAACTAGTCAGTCAGGAGTTGAGGCTTCCCCACACAACTTTGGTTGTTGCCAACTCACAAACTGTCATACAGTTACATGACGTTGCCTTCTGGTCTGCTACTTATACACCAGTGCTGTATGTCCTCACGCTCCTGTTGTGGTTGACAGTTCAGTTTTTGACAGTTCACAGACTGTCAAGCAGTTTCATAACGTTGCCTTCTGGTCTGCTGCTTTTGCACCAGTGAAACCCTCACTGAGAGAACCTAGCTTTTCTCGGGTATGGTTCCTGTAGATGAGAAAGTGCTGTTCTCCCTCCTTCTGATATTCCCTTGAGGAGAGGAGCCTTAAGCTGCTTAGCCTCCTATGGACTTTTATTTAAGCATAACATGCTTCCAGGGAGGGTAATTGGTTCCGCTTCAGTCGCTAACCCCGTCTGTTGCCACACCTGCTCCCATAGACCTTGAGCTTTGTTGCAAGACATGCAGTCCAAGCTTAGTCCTTGATAGAGGATTTTTTTTACGGAGTCAGTGTGTCACTGGGAAGACGTTCAACAACCAGCAGAGGTGACTTGTTGTGACGCAGTGCGGCAACCTCAGCAACCCGATAAGGAGTTGTCTGTACTACCCAGACAGTCTAGACAGTTTCGGGTTGTCGCTGTACTTCCTCGCTTCCCCATGGTTGACAGTTCACAGACTGTGCAGCAGTACCATGATCTTGTGTCCGGCTCCGTCAGACGACTGGCTTTTAAGAGCTCCCACAAGTCGTCGCTGTCTGGAGAATCTCAGATGGACTATGGATCTGACCAAGGAACTGGGCCTCCTGGTCAATTTAGAGAAGTCTCAGCTCGTCCCATCCCAGACCAGTGTCTACCTGGGTATGGAGATTCAGAGTCGAGCTTTTCGGGCTTTTCCGTCGGCCCCAAGGATCAACCAAGCCCTAGAATGCATCCAGAGCATGCTGAGAAGGAACCGATGCTCAGTCAGGCAGTGGATGAGTCTAACAGGGACACTTTCATCGCTGGCCCTGTTCATCGAGTTAGGGAGACTCCACCTCCGCTCCCTTCAGTATCATCTAGCTGCTCACTGGATAAAGGACATGACGCTAGAGACGGTCTCAGTTCCTGTTTCCGAAGAGATGAGGTCTACTCTAACGTGGTGGAAGAACAGCTTTCTTCTCAAGGAAGGTCTACCTTTGGCTGTTCAGACCCCCGACCGCCGTCTCTTCTCGGACGCATCAGACACGGGCTGGGGTGCGACATTGGACGGACAGGAATGCTCGGGAACATGGAATCAGGAGCAAAGGACACTTCACATCAATTGCAAGGAGTTGTTGGCGGTTCATCTGGCCTTGATAAACTTCAAGTCCCTCCAGCTAAACAAGGTGGTGGAGGTGAACTCCGACAACACCACAGCCTTGGCTTACATCTCCAAGCAGGGAGGGACTCATTCGAGGAAGTTGTTCGAGATCGCAAGGGACCACCTCATCTGGTCAAAAGATCGAAAGCTCACGCTGGTAACGAGGTTCATTCAGGGCGATATGAATGTCATGGCAGATCGCCTCAGCCGGAAGGGTCAGGTCATCCCCACAGAGTGGACCCTTCACAAGAATGTTTGCAGCAGACTTTGGGCCCTGTGGGGTCAGCCAACCATAGATCTGTTCGCTACCTCGATGACCAAGAGGCTCCCGTTGTATTGTTCTCCGATTCCAGACCCAGCAGCAGTTCACGTGGATGCTTTTCTGCTGGATTGGTCCCATCTCGACCTGTATGCATTCCCGCCGTTCAAGATTGTCAACAGGGTACTTCAGAAGTTCGCCTCTCACTAAGGGACACGGCTGACGTTGGTTGCTCCCCTCTGGCCCGCGAGAGAATGGTTCACAGAGGTACTGCAATGGCTGGTCGACGTTCCCAGGACTCTTCCTCTAAGAGTGGACCTTCTACGTCAACCTCACGTAAAGAAGGTACACCCAAACCTCCACGCTCTTCGTCTGACTGCCTTCAGACTATCGAAAGACTCTCAAGAGCTAGAGGCTTTTCGAAGGAGGCAGCCAGAGCGATTGCCAGAGCAAGGAGGACATCCACTCTCAGAGTCTATCAGTCTAAATGGGAAGTCTTCCGAAGCTGGTGCAAGGCCAATGCAGTTTCCTCAACCAGTACCACTGTAACCCAGATTGCTGACTTCCTGTTACATCTAAGGAACGTAAGATCCCTTTCAGCTCCTACGATCAAGGGTTACAGAAGTATGTTGGCAGCGGTTTTCCGCCACAGAGGCTTGGATCTTTCCACCAACAAAGATCTACAGGACCTCCTTAGGTCTTTTGAGACCTCAAAGGAACGTCGGTTGTCCACTCCAGGCTGGAATCTAGACGTGGTCCTAAGGTTCCTTATGTCATCAAGATTTGAACCTCTCCAATCAGCCTCTTTTAAGGACCTCACATTAAAAACTCTTTTCCTCGTGTGCTTGGCAACAGCTAAAAGAGTAAGTGAGATCCACGCCTTCAGCAGGAACATAGTTTTCACATCTGAAACGGCTACATGTTCCTTGCAGCTCGGTTTTTGGCTAAAAACGAGCTTCCTTCACGTCCTTGGCCTAAGTCGTTCGAGATCCCAAGCCTGTCCAACTTGGTGGGGAACGAACTGGAGAGAGTACTTTGCCCAGTTAGAGCTCTTAGGTACTATCTAAAAAGGTCAAAACCTTTACGAGGACAATCAGAAGCCTTATGGTGTGCTATCAAGAAGCCTTCTCTTCCAATGTCTAAGAACGCAGTTTCTTACTACATCAGGCTTCTGATTAGGGAAGCACATTCTCATCTGAAGGAAGAAGACCTTGCTTTGCTGAAGGTAAGGACACATGAAGTGAGAGCTGTGGCTACTTCAGTGGCCTTCAAACAGAACCGTTCTCTGCAGAGTGTTATGGATGCAACCTATTGGAGAAGCAAGTCAGTGTTCGCATCATTCTTTCTCAAAGATGTCCAGTCTCTTTACGAGAACTGCTACACCCTGGGACCATTCGTAGCAGCGAGTGCAGTAGTAGGTGAGGGCTCAGCCACTACATTCCCATAATCCCATAACCTTTTTAACCTTTCTCTTGAATACTTTTTATGGGTTGTACGGTCGGCTAAGAAGCCTTCCGCATCCTTGTTGATTTGGCGGGTGGTCAATTCTTTCTTGAGAAGCGCCGAGGTTAGAGGTTGTGATGAGGTCCTTTAGTATGGGTTGCAGCCCTTTATACTTCAGCACCTAAGAGTCGTTCAGCATCCTAAGAGGACCGCTACGCTCAGTAAGGAAGACGTACTTAATAAAGGCAGAGTAATGGTTCAAGTCGACTTCCTTACCAGGTACTTATTTATTTTATGTTATTTTTGAATAACTAATAAAATGAAATACGGGATACTTAGCTTCTTTGTTAACATGTATGCTGGTCTCCACCCACCACCCTGGGTGTGAATCAGCTACATGATCATCGGGTAAGATTAATATTGAAAAATGTTATTTTCATTAGTAAAATAAATTTTTGAATATACTTACCCGATGATCATGAATTAAAGAACCCGCCCTTCCTCCCCATAGAGAACCAGTGGACCGAGGAGAAAATTGAGTTCTTGTTGACAAGAAGTACTTGAGTACCTGACCACAGATGGCGCTGTTGAGTACACCCCCACCTGGATAGCGATCGCTGGCGTATCCCGACCGTAGATTTCTGTCGGGCAACGGAGTTGACAGCTACATGATCATCGGGTAAGTATATTCAAAAATTTATTTTACTAATGAAAATAACATTTTTATAGGTGAGCGAGCTGGGTTCAACCTGGCATCCCTATGCAATTTTTTCTCTGGTAATATATAGCAGTTATATACCTTAGAAATGGTGCTAGAGGAGCATTTCACTATGCGACACGGGTCTCTCGCCCAGAAATAGATTTTTCCTTCGTCAAAATCCCTTTTCTAGGCTACAATTAAAAGTGAGGGAGGGGATGAGTGGTTATTTGTGACGGCACCTCGTTGTTCTGGGGGATGTTGATGAAGGAGAGGTCTAACTGGTGAGGGACCTATGGTCGTGGTTCTATCACGCCCCAGTTTACTATACCGACACTCAAAGAGTGAGCGAGCTGGGTTTATTCCTGGCATTCCATGCATCCTTTTTTTTCTCTGGTATATTCTGCAATAACTATGCCTTAGAAATGGTGCTAGAGGAGCATTTTACTGGGCGACACAGGTTCCTCGCCCAGAAATAGATTTTTCCTTCGTCAAAATCCCTTTTCTAGGCTACATAAAAAGTGGGGGAAGGGTATAAGTAGTTATTTGTGGTTAACTTGTTGCATGTGATGGAAGAATGCCTTTGCTTGTTAAACCAAAGACTTGCAGCTGGTTTTAAACCATGAATTTGAACATACTGTACAGTATGCATGTTAAAGTTGTGGTAGCGTATGAGAAATGTCCCTGAACTGCTAGACTGGGGTTGAGACCCGTTTGAGCTCTATAGTTTCTTGTAGTGTCTGCAACCTCACCATCCTTGTGAGCTAAGGATGGGGGCTTTGCGGGAAGCCATTGCCTGGCCCTCCCTGATCATATTTACATATGGGCAGTCTCTAGGGCATTGCCACTGTCCCTTGCCTCTGCCATTCATGAGTGACCTTTAAACCTTTGCTATGGTTTTATGAGAAAAATATTTTTTTCATATAAATAATCAGTAATCTAATGCACTGGTGAACAGAAATTTATACTTATCTGAAATATTTATATTTCACTTAACAGGACATGGAATGAAATTTGGCGCAGTCAAACAGAAGACGAAATTGTATCGCAAGACTTACTGAAGGAACGTCTGAAAATCATCCAGGAAGCCAAACTGTTGAAGGAACAAATTCACCAATTTGACTTATTTGTGGCTAAGAATTTCCAAAAGATTCTGCAAACGGTAATGTTTCACTTTTTTTGTGCATGACTATTGAACATATTTTAGTACAATTTTTTGGCGGTCAGTAGGTTTTAGGTTTAGATTATATTTCCTCATATGTGTTTATCATTAACCCTTTTACCCCCAAAGGACGTACTGGTACGTTTCACAAAACTCATCCTTTTACCCCCATGGACGTACCGGTACGTCCTTGCAAAAAAATGCTATAAAATTTTTTTTTTCATATTTTTGATAACTTTTTTTTAAAAATTCAGGCATTTTCCAAGAGAATGAGACCAACCTGACCTCTCTATGACAAAAATTAAGGCTGTTAGAGCAATTTAAAAAAAATATACTGCAAAATGTGCTGAGAAAAAAATAACCCCTTGGGGGTTAAGGGTTGGAAATTTCCAAATAGCCTGGGGGTAAAAGGGTTAATGTTAGCCATGTGGCATTAGAAATACGTATTGTACACAAAATAAAAGCTTCAATAAATGTACATGTAGCAATATCAATGAACTAATTAGCAACAAACCAGATAGAAAGGAAACAACAAATTTGTAGATCACAACAGCTGATTAAAGCGCTGTGAATAAATGAAGATGACTATTCTATAATATCTGCCGAGAAGCTAGCTCTTCGATAGCATTAACCCTTTTACCCCCCAATGGACTTACTGGTACGTTTCACTAAACTCATCCCTTTACCCCCATGGACGTACTGGTACGTCCTTGTAAAAAAACTGCTATCTGAATTTTTTTTGCATATTTTTTATAATTTTATGAGAAACTTCAGGCATTTTCAAAAAGAATGAGACCAACTTGACCTCTCTATGACAAACACCAAGGCTGTTAGAGCAATTTAAAAAAAATATACTGCAAAATGTGCTTGAAAAAAAAAAAAAACTCCTGTGGGCTAAGGGTTGGAAAGTTCCAAATAGCTTGGGGGTAAAAGGGTTAAGCAAAAGACTTTTATGTTGGTAGTGAAATTACAAATTTTAGATTTTTTTTTTTTAAGTTTAATTTCAGTTTCTTGTTTTCAGATAGAAAAGCATAACAGCGAAATTCAGGCTGGCCTCACTGCCGTAGTGGAAGTGTCGCATATGGAATATTCCGACGAATAAGAAGAGAACAGTAATGAAAAAAAATTGTGTATTTAGAAATAGGAAACGATCTTTTGTAGTACATACATACATACATATACCATGGCACTTCCCTCAATTTTGGGGGGGTAGCCGACATCAACAAAGAAACAAAAACAAAAAGGGGACCTCTACTCTCTACGTTCCTCCCAAAATGTGTGGATGGATCTTTTGTAGTACATATTATTATTGATAGAACTATATATTTTGTAAGATTTATTGCTCTGAAACTTTGCCTGTATTAGAACATTAATTTAGGAAATTATCTCTCTTCTTTACTGACTATTTTTTAAATTTTCTTGGTTGTCTGTCCTATTAAGGTAATTATTAAGTTAGTGTAGTTAAAGTCCTTTTCTTTTAGCGAGGCAGATTTGCGCCGACTCGTAGGGGTGCCCTTTTAGCTCGGAAAAGTTTACTGATCCCTGATTGGTTGGACAAGATAATTCTAACCAATCAGCGATCAGGAAACTTTTCCGAGCTAAAAGGGCACCGCTGCGAGTCGGTGCAAATCTGCCTCGCTAAAAGAAATGGACTATAGTTATACAAAGTGATTTATAGGTACAGTAATAGAGACCTCCAGCGAGGTTGCATATTATAAAATATAAAGTACTGTACATTAGATACAGTAATTTATTTTTTTATTACTTTTATATATTGACCAATGTATGGATATAAGATTTTTCCATTATCTCTTAAGCTGTGTATGAAATTCAAAGATTATATACTTAATATAGGAGGCTGGGACTGAAGATGGATTTGGAGAACAAACTGTAAACAGTAAAGAAGTTCTTTCCAGTATTCTTAAGGCCCCAACTGTTTTCCTTTTGGTTTCTTCTCTTCTGTCTTTTTAACTTACAACACTTTTAACATATGCATATACTGATTATATGAATCCTTAGTCATAGCTTTTTTTAATAGATATTGTTGAAATAAGTCAAGAAATTCAATAAAACCTAAGTGCTTAATCAAAATAGCTAAAATAAATGAGAATGTGGTCAGCAACTCCACTGTGTGAGTGAGAGAGGGTAATGGCTAGTCTTCCAGCTCCGTCGAAAGATAATCCCTATTAAATAGCTAAAGGTTTATATGTTAGGAAAAATACAAATTTCGAATTGGTTAAGAATAAGTGTCGCTACCTAGAAATCCCAAACATACAAATATAATACTCAACTTGGGAGCTGGGATCTCTAAAACGTAGGACATCTTCCAAAAAACACAAAACAACGCAGAGCAAAACAAAACACGTCTGACCAACGCAAGTGCTGAGGAAAAATGAGGATGGGGGGTGGGGAGATGTAGGGGTAGAGAGGGGGGATGTTGATGAAGGAGAAGTCTAATTGGTGAGGGATCTATGGTCGTGGTTCAATCACGCCCCAGTTTTTCAATATTAAACTTACCCGATAATCATGTAGCTGTCAACTCCGTTGCCCGACAGAATTCTATGGAGGGATACGCCAGCTATCACAATACTAGAAAGGGGTGTACTTACAGCGCCACCTGTGGCCAGGTACTATAGTACTTCTTGTTGACACCTCTTCAATTTTTCCTCTGTCGTGCTTCCGGCAAGACGTTCTGGGATACGCTTATGATCTTCGAGTATTTTCACGGCTTTTGGTGAAGTATTTCTCTTTGATTTCGGCTGTCGCTTTACTGGAAACCTTCTTATATTAGCTTAGATAGCTTTTATTTAGTTCTGATTAACGGTTAACGATCTTTTGCTTGATTTTGAAACCCCACTTGGCTAACTCTTTGGATTCAAGATGTCTGACATTTCACAAGCCCCCACCCATAGACGATGTAGGTCTTGTAATAGGCGTATTCCGAAGGCCTCGGTAGATCCTCACACCGCTTGTTCTGACTGTAGGGATAGGCCCTGTCAGTTAGAAAATCGATGTGAGGAATGCGCCGGACTTTCGGAACTTGATTTTGTCCGTCTTCTGAAGTATTCAACCAAGTTAGAGAGAGGTAGAGTTAGGAGGAGTTCTTCTCACTCTTCACTTTTTTCCTCACCTCATGATCCCCTACCTTTTCCTACCCCTGTAGTGGCTACCCCCGAACCTACTGTTTGCCCTCAGCCTGATATGTCTATTGTTTTGCGTGCTATTCAGGCCTTAGGCGATAAAGTAGAGTCAGTGGTTAGTGATCATAAGTCTCTTATGGCCGAAGTCAAGGAACTTAAGGTCAAGAGTGCAGTGGGTGGTATTAGTGCCAGTGATGTGACGAGTGCCAGTGCAGTGCCAAGTGCTAGTGTCAGTGTCAGTGTGGTGCGTGAGGATACTTCTGTGCGTGCCAGTCGTCCTCCCAGTCCGGGACCTCTTGCAAGCTCCCAAGCCCAGGGGAGAAGCAATGTCGAAGGGCAAAAGGGTTCGGCAGGCCTTGATCGGCGCACGGATGTATCCTCGGTGGTTGCGGGCGTGTCCTCCAGAGACCGTCACTCCCACCTGCAGACGATTGAGCCCGTCTTTTACTCGTCTGCTGATCAATTGTCAGGGAAGAAACGCTGGACTCAGGTCTCAAGACCACTCAAACGCAGAGTCCAGTCCGCGAGTACTCAACCGGGCTGCAGTCATTGGCTCAGCTCTGACTCGCCGCAGTCATCAGTCGACTGCACTCCGCCTAAGAGGAGTAAGGTTCTGCCGCAACAGACCTCTGCTGTTAAGGCTTTACCTCAGCAGACCTTAGTGTCTGCCGACCCCAAGTTGACTCTACTGCAGTCCATGCAGACACAACTTTCGGTCTTGATGCGTGAGTGTAGGGCTGAGAAGGTTGCGCCTCCACCTGCGCTCGCTCCGCCTGCGCTCGCTCCGCCTGCGCTCGCTCCGCCTGCGCCCGCTCCGCCTGCGCTCGCTCCGCCTGACCGCAGCACCGCCTGCCAGGCGTACGATGTTGAGCCACGTTATGAGTTTACTGATCCCAGTGGTGTGCAGCTCCCTCCGCCTTCCTTAAGGCAACCTCAGCAATGGGAACAGGAGGCTTATACCTCTCTTCCTCCGCTTCCACTTACTGCTCCACCAGTGAGGCAACACTCGGTTGAGGTACAACAACCTCTCCCATCCATGAGTCAGTCTCCTCAGCTCTCGCTGCAGCGAGCTCAACCCTCCTCAAGGCAAGCACCACAACACCTTAGCCTTGCGCCTCAGGAGCCTCAACTCGCGAGACATTTACTGCGTTCTGCGCATCCACTATCTCATCGCTCTCAGCTCACACCGCAGGAACCTCAACTCGTTCCTCAGGAACTTGCTACTCCGCTTCCGCCAACCACTCAGCAAGCGCAACACTTGAGTTCAGCCACTCATGCCAGGAGTCAGCCTCCTCCACCCATGCGCCTACCTTCTGCCTCTTCTTTTGTTCAGCCTTTGCAGACTGAGCCTCAGGTCTTCCCTCAACAGACTCTTGAAGAGGAAGCCACAATTGTTACTGTTCCAGCTCATGCTGACTCTGCTGTTCAGCATACCTTACCGATCTCTTCGCTACACTCTGGTGATGAGGTGTCTGATGATGAGGCTGCACACCTGGATCCCTCATCAGACGTGGATGAATCCAAGTCTTCTCCACCTTCCATTGACTTTCGTAAGGTCTTGGCTCTTTTTAGGGAGGTTTACCCAGACCACTTTGTCACTGCTATCCCCCGCTCTCCGCCATCTGAGTTTTCGCTGGGCTTGCAACCAGCTAAGTCTTCTTATACTAAGCTCGTCTTAGCAAGGTCCTCTAAGAGAGCGTTAAGGATTTTAGGGGAGTGGTTGCAGTCTAAGCAACAACTTGGAAAGACGTCGTTCATGTTTCCTCCGACTAAGCTCACTTCTAAAGCGGGCGTTTGGTATGCCACAGGAGAGGAACCAGGCTTGGGAGTACCTGCCTCTGCCCAGGCTGACTTCTCAAGTCTGGTAGACTCTCCTCGTAGAACAGCAATGAGGCGCTCTAAGGTTTGCTGGACCCTCTCAGACCTTGATCATTTCCTGAAGGGTGTTTTTAGAGCATTTGAGATGTTCAACTTCCTAGACTGGTGCCTGGGGGCCCTCAGCAAGAAGACCTCCCCTGCGGACAAGGATTCTGCCATGCTCTTAATGTCCTGCATGGATAAGGCCATTAGAGATGGATCTGGCGAGCTTGCTTCGATGTTTGTGTCAGGGGTTCTTAAGAAAAGGGAGCAGCTTTGTACCTTCCTCTCCTCCAGCATTACACCTTGTCAAAGGTCTCAACTCCTTTTCGCTCCGCTCTCGAAGTTCCTTTTTCCCGAAGAGCTTGTTAAGGACTTGTCTGCTGCCCTGATACAAAAGGACACACATGATCTCGTGGCCTCATCGGCTCGTAAGACTAAGGTTGCTACCTCAGTCCCCAGGACTTATCGCACCCCAGTGGTTGATACTCCTGCTACGAGATTCATTCCGCCCTTTCGTGGTAGAGCCCCCAGCCGAGGAAGCTCCCGTCCAGACTCTTCCAGGAGCAAGTCTAGGAAAGGTTCCAAGACCTCTAAAGGAAAAAACTGACTCTCCGCATCTCCAGACAGCAGTAGGTGCCAGACTCAAGATCTTCTGGCAAGCCTGGGAAAAGAGAGGTGCAGACACCCAGTCTGTCAGTTGGCTGAGGGAGGGTTACAGGATACCATTCTGCCGCAAACCCCCTCTGACCACATCTCCCATCAACCTCTCTCCCAACTACAAAGAAGAGGACAAGAGGCTTGCGTTGCACCAGGAGGTGTCGCTCCTTGTTCAGAAGAAGGCAGTGGTTATAGTCCGGGACCATCAATCCCCGGGCTTCTACAACCGTCTCTTTCTGGTGGCCAAGAAGACAGGAGGTTGGAGACCGGTGCTGGACGTCAGCGCTCTCAATGCGTATGTCACCAAGCAGACGTTCACGATGGAGACGACGAAGTCGGTCCTAGCAGCGGTCAGGCAGGAGGACTGGATGGTCTCGTTGGACCTGAAAGATGCATACTTTCACGTTCCTATTCATCCAGACTCCCAACCTTTCCTGAGATTCGTTTTTGGAAAGGTTGTCTACCAATTCCAAGCCCTGTGTTTTGGCCTAAGCACAGCTCCTATGGTGTTCACGCATCTGATGAGGAATGTAGCAAAATTCCTTCACTTATCGGACATCAGAGCCTCCCTTTACTTAGACGACTGGCTGTTGAGAGCCTCCACGAGTCGTCGCTGTCTGGAGAATCTCAACTGGACTTTGGACTTAATCAAAGAACTGGGTCTTTTAGTCAACATAGAAAAGTCTCAGATCATTCCCTCCCAATCCATTGTGTACCTGGGAATGGAGATTCGGAGTCAGGATTTTCGGGCTTTTCCATCGGCCCCAAGGATAAGCCAAGCCCTAAATTGCATCATGAGCATGCTGAAGAGGAGCAGTTGCTCGGTGAGACAGTGGATGAGTCTCACAGGGACCCTTTCATCGCTGGCCCTGTTTGTCGAACTAGGGAGACTCCACCTCCGCCCTCTTCAATTCCATCTTGCAGCTCATTGGGACAAGGGTTTGACTCTCGAAGCAGTCTCTATCCCAGTCACCCAAGAGATGAAGACCACTCTCTTGTGGTGGAAGACCAATCTCCTTCTCAGGGAGGGCCTATCGTTGGCTATTCAGACCCCCAATCTTCATCTCTTCTCAGATGCATCAGACTCGGGCTGGGGTGCGACCTTGAACGGACAGGAATGCTCGGGAACGTGGAACGAGGAACAGGGAACGCTCCACATCAACTGCAAGGAGCTACTAGCAGTTCATTTAGCCCTGCTGAACTTCAAGTTCCTCCTGCTAGGCAAGGTAGTGGAGGTGAACTCAGACAACACCACAGCCTTGGCTTACATCTCCAAGCAAGGAGGGACCCATTCGAGGAGCCTATACGAGATCGCAAGGGACCTCCTCATTTGGTCAAGAAGTCAAAACCTCACTTTAGTCACGAGGTTCATTCAGGGCAACATGAACGTCTCAGCAGATCGCCTAAGCAGAAGGGATCAGGTCATTCCCACGGAATGGACCCTCCACAAGAGTGTGTGCAGCAGACTTTGGACCTTGTGGGGTCAACCCACCATAGATCTGTTTGCCACCTCCATGACCAAGAGACTTCCGTTGTACTGTTCCCCAGTTCCAGACCCAGCAGCAGTTCATGTGGATGCTTTTCTGCTGAACTGGTCCCATCTCGACCTTTACGCATTTCCACCGTTCAAGATAATAAACAAAGTCCTTCAAAAGTTCATCTCGCACGAAGGGACACGGCTGACGCTGGTTGCTCCCCTTTGGCCTGCAAGAGAATGGTTCACAGAGGTACTTCAATGGCTAATCGACGTCCCCAGGACTCTCCCTCTAAGAGTGGACCTTCTACGTCAACCTCATGTAGACAGGTTGCACCCAAACCTCCACGCTCTTCGGCTGACTGCCTTCAGACTGTCGAAAGATTCGCTAGAGCTAGAGGCTTTTCGAAGGAGGCAGCCAGCGCGATTGCAAGAGCAAGAAGGGTTTCCACTCGTAGAGTCTACCAATCTAAGTGGGAAGTCTTCCGGAGCTGGTGTAGAGCCAATTCAGTATCCTCTACCAATACCTCTGTGACCCAGATAGCTGACTTCCTTTTACATCTTAGGAATGAGAGATCCCTTTCAGCCCCTACGATTAAAGGGTACAGGAGTATGTTGGCTTCAGTTCTCCGCCACAGAGGTTTGGACCTTTCTTCCAACAAGGACCTTCAAGACATCCTTAAGTCTTTTGAGACTTCTAAAGAGCGTCGTCTATCCACTCCAGGCTGGAACCTAGACGTAGTCTTAAGGTTCCTTATGTCACCTAGGTTCGAACCTCTCCAGTCAGCTTCCTTCAAGGACCTTACCCTCAAGACTCTTTTTCTCGTCTGCCTTGCAACAGCTAAGAGAGTCAGTGAGGTTCACGCCTTCAGCAAGAACATTGGTTTCACAACCGAATCTGCAACATGTTCTTTTCAGCTCGGATTCCTAGCTAAGAACGAACTTCCTTCACGTCCTTGGCCTAGATCGTTTGAAATACCTAGCCTCTCCAACATGGTAGGTAACGAGCTAGAGAGAGTTCTTTGCCCTGTCAGAGCTCTCAAGTATTATCTTAATAGGTCTAAACCTATTCGAGGACAGTCAGAAGCCTTATGGTGTGCCATCAAGAGACCTTCGAGACCCATGTCCAAAAACGGGGTTTCGTATTATATAAGGCTTCTGATTAGAGAAGCCCATTCTCACTTAGAGGAGGAAGACCTTGCGTTGCTGAAGGTAAGGACCCACGAAGTAAGAGCCGTAGCTACTTCGATGGCCTTTAATAAAAACCGTTCTCTGCAAAGCATAATGGATGCAACCTATTGGAGGAGCAAGTCAGTGTTTGCATCATTTTATCTTAAAGATGTCCAGTCTCTTTACGAGAACTGCTACACCCTGGGACCATTCGTAGCAGCGAGTGCAGTAGTAGGTGAGGGCTCAGCCACTACATTCCCTTAATCCCATAACCTTTTTTAACCTTTCTCCTGAATGCTTTTATTGTTGTTTTTATGGTTGTTACGGTAGGCTAAGAAGCCTTCCGCATCCTTTTTGATTTGGCGGGTGGTCAATCCATTCTTGAGAAGCGCCTGGGTTAGAGGTTGTGTAGAGGTCCTTTAGTAGGGGTTGCAGCCCTATATACTTTAGCACCTTTGAGTTGATTCAGCCTCCAAGAGGAACGCTGCGCTCAGTAAGGAAGACGAACTTAAAAAAGAGGCAGAGTAACGGTTCAATTCGACTTCCTTACCAGGTACTTATTATTTCATTGTTATTTGAGATAACTGTTATATGAAATATGGGATACTTAGCTATCCTTTAATCTTGTACACTGGTTTTCACCCACCCCCCTGGGTGTGAATCAGCTACATGATTATCGGGTAAGTTTAATATTGAAAAATGTTATTTTTATTAGTAAAATAAATTTTTGAATATACTTACCTGATAATCATGATTTAATTGACCCTCCCTTCCTCCCCATAGAGAACCAGTGGACCGAGGAAAAATTGAAGAGGTGTCAACAAGAAGTACTATAGTACCTGGCCACAGGTGGCGCTGTAAGTACACCCCTTTCTAGTATTGTGATAGCTGGCGTATCCCTCCATAGAATTCTGTCGGGCAACGGAGTTGACAGCTACATGATTATCGGGTAAGTATATTCAAAAATTTATTTTACTAATAAAAATAACATTTTTATACAGACGCTCAATGAGTGAGCGATTTAGGTTTATTCCTGGCATTCCATGCATCTCTTTTTGCTCTGGTATATTCAGCAATAACTATGCCTTAGAAATGGTGCTAGAGGAGCATTTCACTGGGCGACACAGGTTCCTCGCCCAGAAATAGATTTTTCCTTCGTCAAAATCCCTTTTTAACAATAGAATTGTATTTTTTGTTGTCACTGCCATCACAGGCTTTTAGTTTTGTTAATTCAAACTCTTCATACAAATCCCCAACTAAATGATGAATAAGTTTTGATAAACATGTAGCCTATGTATTCAAAAAGTATTTAAGAATGTTTGCAACTGGCTTTCCTAGACTTGTCCTCTTTGCTTTTGAAATAAGGGATAAGTGGTGATTAACAGTATATGCTTTCTGAATACAGTAAATTTGTTTTTATACATTTATGATATGATAGAAACAATATTCATTTAACTTGATTACTTTGACAAATTACTCCTATCTTAAGTTTCCTAACTAAAGGTATATCGCACTTAATATTTTTACATTGTTTAAAGCTAATACACCATCCTTTGTTAATGGTTTCTTTAGCAATTACCTTGACTCTAATCAATAAACTATATTTGCCCCTTTTTTTTTTTTTTCTTATGAAATTTAACAATTTCAATGAGATTGTTACTAATAATTATCAGTATATTGTTACTAACAGAAGTTGATTAAAATTGGATGAATGATCATTTAGGTACACAATACTCTTGCATCCAAAGAGATAAAGATTGACTGCTAATATGCCACCGGAATATGTATAAAGCCCTGTCGACACGATCGAGCATGCCCCACGGGCAAACAGTGATACCAGACCACAATAGTTAGTAAGAATGAGGGTTAATGACGTCAGAAGCGGGAAAACCACAGACAGGGATCTGGCATCATACAGTGTTGCCAGATCCCTGGCTTTAGTTTTCCCGCTTCTGACGTCATCAACCCTCATTTTCACTGACTATTGTGGCCTGGTATCACTGTTTGCCCGTCGGGCATGCTCGATTGTGTGGACAGGGCTTTAGATATACAGAAAAGTACAAGTACTGTCCCATCAATCAGGTAGAAAACATAATGCTTCAGATGCATTTATACTGTATAGAGAAATAGAAGTATAAAACATTTAAAACTTAATACAATACATGGCACCTGGACAAATATGATACAGTATATTGAAAGTGTGCTTATTTTAACCCTTTTACCCCCAAGCTATTTGGAACTTTCCTACCCTTAACCCCCAGGCATTTTCTTTTCCAAGCACATTTTGCAATATATTTTTTTTAAATTGCTCTAACAGCCTTAATTTTCGTCATAGAGAGGTCAGGTTGGTCTCATTCTTTTGGGAAATGCCTGAAGTTTCTCATTAAGTTATCAAAAATATGCCAACAAATTTAAATAGCAGTTTTTTGCAAGTACGTACCAGTACGTCCATGGGGGTAAAGGGAAGAGTTTTGTGAAACGTACCAGTACGTCCATTGGGGGTAAAAGGGTTAAAACAGAAATTTAAGACCTATTTATAATGTAAAGCATTGAAGTAAAAAGTATGCAGATTGTAATTTACAAAAGGAATAGAGTTGTTAAATCTGGGAGAAAAGTATCATAGAGTAAAAATTGCAAAATGAAATATAGGATGTTTATTTGTACTCTATGCCATTAGCACATATAAAGATGTCCAAATAACATATGGTAAGAAGCTTGGTATCTGTCTTTAACTCGGAGTATGGCCATAAATGTTTGTGGAGTGTTCATGCACAAATGATATTTATGACCTTTTATTATTATTATTATTATTATTATTATTATTATTATTATTACTTGCAAAGCTACAACACTAGTTGGAAAAGCAAAGTGCTATAAGCCCAAGGGCTCCAACAGGGAAAATAGCCCAGTGAGGAAAGGAAATAAATAAACTACAAGAGAAGTAATTAAAATGAAACATTTTAAGAACAGTAGCAACAATGAAATAAATCTTTCATATAAAAACCATTAAAACTTCAAAAAACCAGAGGAAGAGAAGTAACATAGAATAGTGTACCCTCAAGCAAGAGAACTCTACTCCTAAACAGTGGAAGACCATGGTACAGAGGTTATAGCACTGCCCAAGACTAGAGAACAATGGTTTGATTATGGAGGGTACTTCTCCTAGAAGTGCTGCTTACCATAGCTAAAGTCTCTCTTCTACCCTTACCAAGAGGAAAGTAGCCACTGAACAATTACAGTGCAGTAGTAAACCCCTTGAGTGAAGAACTATTTGGTAATCTCAGTGTTAGGTGTATGAGGAAAGAGGAGAATATGTAAAGAGTAGGCCAGACTATTCAGTGTATGTGTTGGCAAAGGAAATATGAGCCATAACCAGAGAGAAGGATTCAATATATAGTACTGTCTGGCTAGTGACTAGGGGTAGTATTTCAACGGGTGGCTGGTGCCCTGCTTCAAGCTCGCTATATTCATAGCCAAGTTAAGGTAGTAATCTTCAGGGTGAACATGTACTTCTTGAAAAAAAGATGCAATTAGAGAAATACTGTGCTTTTGAAATACAGGGCACCAATTTATGTAGAAAGAGAGCGAAGCAAAGAAAGTCTTGAAACCATCTGTAAGTATTAAAGTGTTAAAATTTGTTGGCTGCATGATGTGTAGCAGGCCTCTTAAATATTTTGGATGTCGATCAACAGGGAACACCACCGTAGCGAGTCGCTACAGATAAAGGAATGACCGCCAGAGGGAGTTGGCGCGGTTGTGATACGATTGTAGTAGGGGAACCAGGGTAATCTTTGTTGCGGTTACCCTTCTATTCTGCCACGTATTCCCCCTCGAGGCGTAAAGGCTATTCGGGGTGCAGATTGCCATGTGGCGTGTCAAGAATACGTCCCCTGATGATAAACGATACCCTTGAGAGTAATCTTAAGGGTACTCGCGCCAGAAGTTAGAATTCTGTGAAACCTTTGGTTTGATTCTCTGGGAATATCACTGTAGTCATATATACCCTTGGGAAGCTACTAAAGGAACCTTCCATTAGGACGTCATGGCTTGAGCCCAAAAAATATTTTGGATGTCTGGTTCTGATAATTTGATGAGCCATTGCACATATCTTAAAATCTAATGTAGCTTTAATGGGCAGCCAGTGTAATTCACGTAGTACAGAGATATTTTTTTCTTGGGATGGGAAACCTTATGTCAATTTTGCTCCCCTTTAAGTTAATGTAATTTCTTAAGTTGCAATTAGGGTAAGTTGTAATATGTAGAGTTACAGTGGTTAGCTCTAGTATTAACACAGTTAATCAGAAGTTTCTTTACAAAATATTCATCCAGATAATTCTTTACAATAATAATATTTCTTAAGGCGATATCCAGTGTTTAAAGGCTTAATGGTCACTCATGAATGGCAGAGGCAAGGGACAGTGACATTGCCCTAGCAATCAGGACAATGCCCTAGAGACTGCTTATATTATATGATCACGCCCAAGCTTCCTCTCCACCCAAGCTGGGACCAGGGAGGGCCAGGCAGTGGCTGCTGATGACTCGGAAAATAGACCTATAAGCTCCTCCAAACCCCCCCAACCTTAGCTCACAAGGATAGTAAGGTTGCAAAGCCTCCTCTCCACCCAAGCTAGGACCAGGGAGGATCAGGCAGTGGCTGCTGATGACTCAGCAAATAGACCTATAGGCTCCCCCAAACCCCCCAACCTTAGCTCACAAGGATGGTAAGGTTGCAGACACTAATGGCACTAACGAGTCTGAGCGGGACTCGAACCCTGGACTAGCAAACATCAGGCAGAGAGTTACTAATCAGGCCACAGCAACCTGTTACTGTGTTTTTACTACGTTATCCATTTGAGCTCTGAGAGAAAAATATACTAAATTCTCTTCATCACTGACTATATTGCATATAATAATTTATTGTTCTATTCAATCAATTTTTCTGTCTCGGTATGAGCAATCATCTTATTTCAGTAAATGTTACAATATCATTTTCATATCTCATATCAATAATTGTTATATCTTATAGGGTTTTTTTCCCAACTTATTTTTTCCCAATATTAATTTTAGTTGAAGCTTATTTTTATCTGATTATTAATAGATTTTTTTTTTTCAAATGTAATTGTTATATCTTAAAGGTTTTTTTCAACTTATTTTTTCCCAACGTTAATTTTAGTTGAGGCTTATTTTTATCTAATTATTAATAGATTTTTTTTTCAAATGTAATTGTTAAATCTTAGAGTTTTTTTTTTTACTTATTTTTTCCCAATAGTAATTTTAGTTGAAGCTTATTTTTTATCTGATTATTAATAGATTTGTTTTCCTCAACTTTAAAGGCTAAGTCATTTCCTCATTTTTGGGACCGTCATTGTTTTAAGTATTAATTGATTCAAAATTTAGCTAAATTAGCAACGTTCTCAGTGAGGTGACCTGGATAAAACTGCTGAATCAACAACTCTTTCAGATATAGTTCTCCAACTCTGCAATTCTTGCTTCATGTTCTCATATGACACTGCTCTTTTATCTAAATCTCTAGTTATTATTTGCGTGAGAGAGAGAGAGAGAGAGAGAGAGAGAGAGAGAGAGAGAGAGAGAGAGAGAGAGAGAGAGAGAGAGAGAGAGAGAGAGAAAACACTTTTTAATAATCAGCGTAAAAATCCCATTATCTGTTTTCCTTTTCTTTTAACTTCGTTTAATATTTCTTGTCTGGATTAACACTACTTGAAATTAATAGTTATATATATATATATATATATATATATATATATATATATATATATATATATATATATATATATATTCTTCTGTTTCTGTTTCTAGCAATAGTATACTTTTTCTATACAGATCTCTACAAGAGGCAATATAAATTCATATTGAAACTAATAGTCTAGTGCTGTTAAATATATAAAAAAGAATATGTTTAAATATAGAAATGTTTAAGAATTGTGGAAACCCAAAAAGAAATATTAATCGAAATATGTTAACTACTGCAATGTAATTGTTCAGTGGCTACTTTCCTCTCGGTAAGGGTAGAGGAAAGTCTTTAGCTATGGTAAGCAGCTCTTCTAGGAGAAGGACACTCCAAAATCAAACCATTGTTCTCTAGTCTTGGGTAGTGACACAGCCTCTGTACCATGGTCTTCCATTGTCTTGGGTTAGAGTTCTCTTGCTTAAGGGTACACTTGGGAACATTATTCTATCTTATTTTTCTTCCTCTTTTTTAAGTAATAATAGTTTGTAGTTGAAAGATTTATTTTACTGTGGTTACGATTCTTAAAATATATTTTAATTGTTCATTACTTCTTTTGTAGTTTATTTATTTCCGTATTTCCTTTCCTCGCTGCTTTTAGCATCCTGCTTTTTCTATTGGGGTTGTAGCTGAGTTTGTAATAATAATAGTTATAATAATAATAATAATAATGATAATAATAATAATAATAATAATAATAATAATAATAATATAAAAGAAACACAAAAAATTTACAGAGGAGCCGTTACAAAGGTAATAACGAAATCATATATTGAGCTTGACTGGAATCTCATATCGCGTTTAGACAAGCCGACGGATGCTGTCCGGTCACCATAGTTGCCATTTCAGCGACTTTCACGCTAGATTTGGCGAGTTTCTCGAAAGTCTAGCGCGTCTTTTATCCTATTTAACGCGTTTTGGAAAAATCTAGCGCGAAATTTAGTATATTATTATATATGATAAACTAATTGCATTTCACAATATTTTGATTTACTTTAATTAAATAATGTTAACTTTATCAATATTATATCAATATAGTGGCTGAGATAGTTGGGAACAACTTGGTAGGAGGAATATGTCCTTCAGTCTTTTATTAATTTAATTTAAGTTAATTTATTGACCTCGTTCTATTGTCTATGACTTTGTCCATTAAAGGAAACACTGAATATGTGTATATTCGAATTTTTCTGATATTTTGGAAACAAATTAGAAACTATAGTTAACCAAGAGATATAAGGCCGCAGAAACCTTGAATGTCAATGAAAAATCGATCTTATTGACTAAAAGACAACCCGACTAAGCTTCCTTTGTAAACAACTGATATTTGAGAGGACCCCCTGGGCCCCTAGGCCTATAGATAAAGGATACCAAGCCATGGACGCTAACCTGAGACGCCAGTCTGTGTTTGTTAATAGCATTCATATCTTTCAATATAGTATTATTATTATTATTTGATAAGCTACAACCCTAGTTGGAAAAGCAGAATGCTATAAACCCAGAGGCCCCAAGAGGGAAAATAGCCCGGTGAGGAAAGGAAACAAGGAAAAAATAAAATATTTTAAGAAGAGTAACAACATTAGAATAAATATTTCCTATATAAACTATAAAAACTTTAACAAAACAAGAGGCAGAAAAATCAGATAGAATAGTGTGCCTGGGTGTACTCTCAAGCTACGGTAAATCTATTTCTATAATAAATCAGACGATACATTACCTGGCCTTATCTTTAAATTAACACATAAGAAATTATGATTATCATGTAACTTTATACAAAACAATTATTGAGTTAAAAGATAGATATTGTCCATAAAATAATTTGAAATCATAATGTTGGAGCCCCTGTGCTTATAGCATCCTGCTTTTCCAATTACGATTGTAATAATAATAATAATGATAATAATAATAATGTTTATTGGACAAAAGATATTTACATTCAAAGATTTACAAAAAGAAAAAAAGACTCAGTCCAAGCCCATGTGGAGCAGAGCTCTTCGGGCAATAATACAACAAGATAATATCATCAATTAAGTAAAAATAGAAAATAAAGTAAATATGGATATAGATATACAAAATGTACGCATACATATACATAATCATATGTATACAAATAGATACATATAAATGAGAATCTTAACCTAAAAACAAATGGAAATGCATATTTATATGATAAGGAAAGATGGTATATGAAAGCTAATGGTATATACATTGAAAAAAACTGTAGATATTAAGCAAAAAAAAAAACTCAGTAAAAGAACTAGCAAATAATAATAATAAATGAAAAAAGAAATATTTAGTAAAATGATAGATATTCAAGTAGGATAGTGTAAGGATATTTCCTGGGTTGTTTACAAAAAGGATGGGTACTAGGAGGAGTAAGCCTAGCTTTCAGGTCAAGCATTTGTGACCCTTCAAATGACCTGCCATTGTATCCTTTGCCCAGTGTCAATAAGACTGCCTTATTCCCCTGGGAAGACCAAAGTTTGAACTTTGACATTCCAGAGTTTAGTGAACTCGAATTGATAAACAAGATATTTTTATTTACTCTATAGAAATGTGATTGAATTACTATAATTTCATCTTATTGATTTATTAATTTGTTTTTAAAAATGATTCATCTGAATCTTATATCTATAAAGAATGACATTCCAGAGTTTAGTGAACTCGAATTGATAAACAAGAATATCTTTTTATTTACTCTATAGAAAAGTGATTGATTTACTATAATTTCATCTTATTGATTTATTAATTTGTTTTAAAAAAGATTCATGTGAATCTTATATCTATTAAGAATTTACTATGGCATTTTAAAATAACCTGTGAAGTCTATAAAATTTCCTACATCATAGTACATATACCTTCTCATCCCATTATATTTTTGACATCATCTTTGGGATATATTGAGATAATAATAATAATAATAATAATAATAATAATAATAATAATAATAATAATAATAATAATAATAATAATAATAATAACCCAATCCATGGATTCGTCGCTTACAATAGTAATTTTATTATTATTTTTTAAAAAATTGTATTACTTTTTTAAATTCTACCTTTACAGCCTTTCTTTAATTATTTGTTTTTCTTAGTTCTTACCCGGTTTCCTTTTCTTATTCCATGGTTTCCTATCAGCATTCCCTAGGGACCCCTCCCAGCAGGGGGTTCCTTTACTGGCCAAATCCGATTAGTGAATCCCCATAGCTGACCCGTGACACATTTTAAGGGTCAAAGTTTATGCCACTTTTATTTTTCATTGATATTTTAAATTTAAAATAATCGTTTTCATTTTAATAATTAAATATAATCTCTCTCTCTCTTTTATAGCGCATTTCTGGCGCGTTTTTTGGAAGCTGCTGCAGTGCTTTTTCGAAAATTAGAAATGGCAACGCTGCCGGTCACTTGTTGCCTGTTTTCCCAAGATATGGAGATATATCCCTAGATTTGGGGATTTTCGGTGTCTGAGGTGGGTATGCTGTACAAATTTTCTAAATTTTCTGTGAAGAAAAAAAACGGATGAGTGAACATTTATATTATTGCAATTAGTTTAATTGCACTTACATGAAGTATAGCGATTAATTTATATATTAGCAAAGCCTACATGATCAGAACAAAAATATGTTGAAATAGGGATTTTGAAATAGGGATTTTTTGCGTTGTTTTGGGGATTTTTATTATGAGTTTGGGGAATTTTTGCTTGCTGTCCGTTTCCCGCTGTTCCGTTTGACTGCGGTGTGGTGCCTTCACTAATTTAGTCTAAAACTTTTATTCTTTAAGTGGTTCGAAAGAAGTCCGTGTCCAAATGCGTTTGGTAAGCATCGTACCTTGTTTCTGAGTTAATTTCCTATTGTTGACATTATTGATTAAGTTTTAATCTAAGTTAAAAGAACTTGATGCTTGGTAACGCCAACATGAATGAAAATGGCCGTTCACGTAGTCTCGTATTTTCATCATTCATATATCATATATGCAATTGTCATTTGTATTAAACTGTAGGACAAAGGTCTAGGACATGTCCACATTCATGTCAGGCAGATTAACTTTGATAAGGTAATTGCAAGGGACGAAAATTCTCAGACAATGTCTTAAACAAAAATAAGGCTACCATCTGTGAACCTTTACTATAGTACAATATTCCTAATGAAGAAAATTTAAAGTTTGTGAGGTATATTTGTAGGTCTTTTGAACAGTTCTGATGCCTATGATTGGGGGAAACCCATTTTTATGAATTTAAGACATTTTGGTATTTGCTTATAAGACCATGCTTTTTATATCTAAAGAGCGGAGCCTTTGTACATCACCGGCTAGTTCCTCATACATTGATTAAAAATGGACCTAAACTTTAGCCCCTTAACCTAACCTACAAGCTGTGTCCTTACCTACATACCTACGGGGGGGGGGGGGGGGGGGGGGGGAATGGCCCCCTTGCGCCCTCCCCCCTCGCGCCCCCCCCCCTTACACTGCCGTATTCTAAGGTAGCCATAATAATACATACTGGTGGCCGCTGTCTTACACCCCTAAAGAGCAAAGCTATTGTTTTCCTCTATTACTTTTTCATAATTTAAAACCAATGGACATATGGGAAACAAGTTAAAATTAAAAAAAAACTATAGAACTATAAACAACTAGACTGGATTCCTCTCTTAACGACCTGGAACTGACATCGTCAACGTAGTCGACTAAACAGAAGTTCGTGATACCAGCGTACATTTGATGTATACTGAAAACTTATACGAGATTAAAAATGGAGTAATTACTCAAGTGTCCAGAAAATATACAATTTACAAATAGTTACCCTATTGAGTAATTACTCCTTATTCAATTATATATTTATTTTGAATATATGGGATGTATGTATGATAGCGGCCACCTGTATGTATTATTATGTCTAGCTTAAAATACGACAGTGTAAGGGGGTCTTAGCATTAGGTGAGTAGGTAAGGACATGGCTCGTAGATTAGGTTAGGGGGGAAAGTTTATGTTAGTTGATGTCTATTTTCAATTAACGTGCGAAGAACTGGCCACTGATATACAAAGGCTCCGAATATATATCAAATGTACGCTGGCATCACGAACTTCTGTTTGGCTGACTTTGTTGACGATGTCAGTTCCAGGTCGTTAAGTGAGGGAACCAGGCAATTTTTTTTAATAATTCTAAAGTTTTTTTTTTATAATTTTTACTAGTTTCCCATGTGGCATTGTTTTAAATTATGAAAAAGTAATAGAGGAAAGCAATAGCTTTGTATAATTTGGCTGTATATGGAGAGTGTGGTCTTGTAAACAAATATCGACATTTTTAATGTTTTAATAAACGCAAGAACACTACCTGACCTAAACTAGAGCCGTAGCCATACCTACATTTTTCCCATGGAGAAAGTTGGTCTGACTAGTAATAAGAAAGTTTATGCCTGCCCCAACCAACCATTATATACTGTTTTCCAATTATGTTTTCCCTACCCAAAACCATGGGTTCCCACTGGGGGTCCCCCTTTATCAATGAATATATATAGATAGATAGATAGATATTTCACAGATAGATAAATAGATATTTCACTAAGTATTTAATTGCGATATCAATAAGTTTAATTTTTGAAGAAAACAGGCCTTTTTCAATAGGAGAAACCTTGTTTTTTTTTTTCTTCTTCTTCTTCTTCTTCTTTGAAAGCTTTTCCCGTCTGTAACTTTAATAAAAAAACCCAACCAACTACAAGCCTCCCTTGACCTAAGGTTCTCACCTACCCTAACCTAGAAGTTATAGTCTTGCCTACGTACCTACCAGGGGGGATGTAGTACCTTGGAGGAAAAATAACTGGAGATGCCCTGACCCGGATTAAGGGAAACCAGGTTTTTACCCTTCAAACTGTCAGTTCATGATCCTTCAAGTTAATCTCTGTCACTGTATTGGAATTTGTAGTCAGTTCTATTCAGACCTTTGTTTAGAGACAGTAACCCTTATTGTGCTTTCATTAGCGATGGCTCCTTCCTGTGCTGCTCTTGGTTGTACGAAAAAAAATCAGTTGCCTGCCTTTAGGCAAAAATCAGTAACAACAGTTGTGAGATTATCACAAGCTGTGTTCAATGTCATCCATAGACGGCTACAAAGGTCAACGATTTTACTGTAGTTCATTATTCCAAGGAGTTTGTAACTGATTCACCAATAAGTTGAGCAACAAGTTTAACATTTTTTTTTTTTTTTTTTTTTGATAAAAGCATCACAGGAAGGGACCATCGCTAATAAAATAGCTCAAGAAAATAGTTATCGGCTATAAACAAAGGTTTGAGTAAAACAGACTAAGTACCAGTATGCTGTCGGAGGATTAACTCGGGATCGAGATTTGACAGTCTGAAGGGGTGAATCTGGCCAAACCCTGGCCTCACGGGTTCAGGAAAGAATTCTGAGTCAGGGCATCTCCAGTAGTATTAATCCTCCTAGTGTAGTACGGACCCCTCTGCATCCCCCTTTTAGACTGATATTTTCTGGTTTATTATGATTATGAGGGCAACATCAGGGAAGCTGAAACAGGCTACACCATCTTCTGGAAAGGCAAGGCCCTAGAGGAGCCTCGCATCCACGGTGTCGGCTTCGCCATCCGTTCCCAGCTAGTGCAGCAGCACAACCTCGCTCCCAAGGCCATCAGTGAGCGCCTGATGACTGTCCGCATCCCCATCACGCGGGACAGACATCTCACCCTGATCTCTGTCTACGCCCCGACTATGACCTCAACCGATGATGACAAAGCTGCCTTCTACACCCAGCTCGACCGCACCATCCAGGCAGTGCCCGCAAATGACAAGCTCGTGCTTGGCGACTTTAATGCCCGAGTAGGCAAAGACCATCGCCTGTGGGAGGGAATCATCGGCCGCCATGGCATTGGAAATTGCAACGCCAATGGCCAACTCCTACTGGGTCTGTGTGCAGAACGCCAACTTGTGGTAACCAACACCATCTTCCAGTTACCAAAACGACAAAAGACCACATGGAGACACCCACGGTCTAAACACTGGCACACCCTGGACTACGTCCTGACCAGAGCCAGAGACCGAGGAGATGTCCGCATCACCCGATCCATGCCCGGAGCGGACGACTGCTGGACGGACTATAGACTCCTCATCTCCCGACTCTCCGTGACGACCTTACGACCACCCAGAAGGGCACCTGACAGCGTACCACACCAACGCTTTGATTGTAGTAAGCTCCGCAACCCACAGGTGGCACAGAACTACAAGGAGGCCTGCGAACAACACCTCGCAGACCCCGTGGGTCAGGCCACTGTTGAGCACCACTGGACCACCCTCAGAAACGCCATGGCCCGTGCCGCGGAGGAAACACTAGGCTACACCACCAAGAAACGGCAGGATTGGTTTGATGAGAATGATGCTACCATCTCTCTTCTCATTGAAACCAAACGACAAGCACGCCTGACTTTGGAAAACCAACCAACAGCAGCTAACAAATGTGCTCACAAGGTGGCTGAAGCTGGTTGCCAAAGAGGGATCCGTGAAGCCCAGAACACCTGGTGGCAAAGAAAAGCTGCAGAAATACAGAGCTTCGCTGACCAACGTGACCTGCGCAGCTTCTATGTAGCAACAAAGGAAATATTCGGTCCCACACGGTCATCAGTGGGCAGCCTGAAGGACGCGGATGGGGCCACGACCATCACCGACAGCGAGGGCATCCTGGCCAGATGGAGGTCTCACTTTGAGAACCTCCTCAATGACCAAGCAGACACCCCAGATGATCTCCTGCGAATGACCCCGCAGCATCCCGTCCGTCACTGGATGGCACTACCACCCTCCATCCATGACTTCAACAAGGCCCTGCAGCGCATGAAGCCCGGCAAAGCCCCAGGGCCAGACAACATCCCGTTGGAGCTCCTCACTCACGGTGGCCCCGGTTTGAGGAACCGTTTGATGCTCCTTATACTGAAAATATGGGAGACCAAGACCCTCCCCAGTGACTTCCGCGATGCAAACATAATTACCATCTTCAAGAAGGGAGACAGGGAGAACTGTAACAACTACCAGGGAATATCACTACTAAGCATAGCGAGTAAGATTTTCGCTCGGATTCTCCTCCTTATTCTCGCAGAAGACGTCCTGCCAGAGTCCCAGTGCGGCTTTCGACCTTCCCGCGGGACCATAGACATGATCTTCTGTGCGCGACAACTACAAGAGAAGAGCCTCGAACAACAACAGCCCATAATGTTCATCTTCTGGGATTTGAAAAAGGCCTTCGACAAAGTACCTCGACCTGCCATGTGGGCTGTCCTCAAAAGATATGGCTGCCCACCCGATTTTATCAAGCTGGTGAGTGCCCTCCATGACGGAATGGTTGGGAGAGTCTGCCACCAGAACTCTCTTTCAGACCCATTCCCCATCAACGGCGGCCTGAAGCAGGGCTGTGTTCTGGCCCCAACGTGTTTCTCGCTATACACCGCAGCAATGCTCAACGAGATTCCCCCAGACACACCCTCAGTCGACCTACGTTTCCGCATGGATGGAGGCGCTTTCAACCTCGCCAGACTCCGCGCCAGAACCAAGACCACCTTGTGTGCAGTGCGAGAACTGCAGTATGCTGACGACAATGCCACCCCAGGTCAGACGGCAGAGGACCTGCAGTCGTTAGCTGATGCATACAACTCTGCCTACGAACGTTTTGGGATGCAAGTCAACACAGATAAAACCAAGACCCTCGTCCAACATCCACCAGGACTGATGCTCCCAAACTTCAATATCACAATGAATGACCATCCGTTAGAACAGGTGGACCAGTTCTCCTACCTAGGGAGCATCCTAACAACAGCTCCCACAAGCAAAAAGGACGTGGAGAACAGGATCAGGGCAGCCCACTCCGCCTTTGGCCGACTCAACTGCCGCGTATTTAACAACCACGCACTGACAATGACCACCAAAATAATGGTGTTCAGGGCAGTAGTCCTCTCCACGCTCCTGTATGCATGTGAAACATGGACGCTATATAGAAACGATATTAAAAACCTAGAACGCTTCCAATAAATGAAACTGAGGCAGATCTTGAAAATCCCCTGGGAGAGCCACACCACCAACATTGAAGTATTAGAACGTTCCTTGCTGACCAGCGTGGAGGCCACCATCATCCACCACCGCCTCCGCTGGATAGGACACGTGCATAGGATGGATCCATCTAGGCTCCCAAAGAAAATATTCTACGGAGAACTGACCCAGGGCACCAGACCACGAGGAGCCCCGAAAATGCGCTATAAAGATCAACTAAAGCACACCCTAGCTCTAACTAACATCGATCCTTCCTCATGGGAAGAAACAGCCAGGGACAGGAAAACCTGGAGAAGTACAGTACACCATGGCACTGTGGACTTCGAGGAGAGGAGGAGACAAAATGAGGAGGCTAGGAGGAGAAGAAGGAGAGAGCGATTAGAACAGCCCCGTCCACCACCTACCCTCCCTTGTGAACACTGTCCACGACTCTTCCACCACAGACTAGGACTTAACAGCCACATCAGGCATAAGCACCCACCCCATAGATAGGAGGCTGATGGCTAACGACAGAACCCAATACTCGGACACGAGTGGGCGCCGACGACGACTGACGACGACGATGATTCCGGTAAGGACACCGTTTCTAATAAAAGATACTATTTTTCCCGTAGGAAAACTTCTTTTATTTGAAAATGACATTTATTTCGTTGGTTAATGAACACCGAGATTACAGTAATGTAAGACCAAGTTTCAATGTGTTTTGTTTCCCAACTGGCTTCCTGAAATGGGGGTTTTGATGTATTAGTAAATGATTGGTATATTTTCCCTACTCGCTATCTTGTCTTTTATGCACTTCTGACCCTGATTATTGGGGCAAACCACCCGTTCATGAATTTTTTGTTCCCCCCCTTAAAAAGTCAATTATGGGTGACAGCAGTCAGACACCGGGGTTTGTTTTTGGGTGGGGGAAATGCCAAGAATGAGTGATTTGCTGCAATGATAATGGTCAGAAAGGCTAAATAAATAGAAGATAACCAGTTGGTAAAATATATGGTTCATGTAAGGGGATGAAAATTAAAATATCACAATTTTCTATGATTCTCTTATTATTATTATTATCATCAAATGCTAAGCTACAACCCTAGTTGAAAAAGCAGTATGCTATAAGCCCAGGGGCTCCAACAGGGAAAATAGCCCGGTGAGGAAAGGAAATAAGGAAAAATAAAATATTTTAAGAATAGTAATAACATTAAAATGAATATTTCCTATATAAACTTTAAAAACTATAACAAAACAAGAGGAAGAGAAACTAGATACAACAGTGTGCCCGAGTGTACCCTCAAGCAAGAACACTCTAACCCAAGACAGTGGAATACCATGGTACAGAGGCTATGGCACTACCCAAGAATAGAGAACAATGGTTTGATTTTGGAGTGTCCTTCTCCTAGAAGAGCTTCATGCCCTCCTAATGGTTTTTGCTTCGATGTGGCTCGCTTCATTCGCAAATAAACAATCTTACTGCTCCTATGTTCTGGCAAGTGGTACTTGGATGTTCTGCACACACCAACCCCGTCAATCATTATTTCTGGAATATTTTTTACTTTCGCATGAGCAACAATAGCTATACACTGAACGGAGAGCGTTATCATCATAATCAACTGCCAATATAGATTAAATTACAGTAAATTTCGAAATAGATTGTACTTCCCTCTTGGAGACGTCCTATCATGATGGTAGTGTTGTTGAAACTGAAGGGGAGGGTGGAAAAAACTTGTAGAACAACATCCAGGAACTTGTGCATAAATATTTGGAAACTCCTAATTGGTTAAAAAAAGCCAGGTAATAATTCCGTCATCGTAAATACACAGAAAACTCCCCAAACCGATCGTAATCAATGCATGCACAATAACTCGCCGTCAGTCTCTCAAATGTAAACAATTATTTTAGTGTTATAGATATACTTCACATTTTAATCGACCAGTATGTATGTTATTGTGCCCCAGGCCCCCATTAGATATTTAAAGAAAAATACCAAACTAGCCAGCACCTGTCCATTTCCTAGCGAATTCAAATCTTGCTAGTACATACATACATATACCAAGGCATTTCCCCATAATTTTTGGGGGGTAGCCGACATCAACAAATGAAACAAAAACAAAAAAGGGGACCTCTACTCTCTACGTTCCTCCCAGCCTAATCTTGCTAGTAATTAAAATATATTAACCAAATAATTTTTCTGTTGTGATAGCAAACAAAATATTGCCCTGCAATGTCTTAAGATAAAAAAAAAATTCAAAGACCAGGTTGAATAGTTGAGGGACATTTCCCTCAATATATTTTCTACGAGGCAGCAATCGCCAATCAAGCCAATGCATTCTCGGTAAAGGGACCCGTTGGTGGTAATTACAGAAGGTAGTAATCTATGATCTTTGGGGTATGAGATTCCCACTGAGATGATCAGAGTCGAAAACCGTAAAACAATCAGTTATCTGATTTTAAGATCATGTCTCAAATTATCGTCTTTTAACTTTGACGCCTACCTTGGTTGTTTTGGCATCTTTATATAATTTATTATTATTATTATTGCTAAGCTACAACCCTAGTTGGAAAGACAAGATGCTACAAGCCCAAGGGCTCCAACAGGGAAAATAGTCCAGTGAGAAAAGGAAATAAATGAATTGTAAGAGAAGTAATTAACAATTAAGATAAAATGTTCTAAGAACAGTAACAACGTTGAAATAAATCTTTCATATACTGTAGAAGAAAGACAGATGATGAGATCAGAATATGCAATTGAAGATGAAATGTCATTGGAAGGAGAAAGGAATATTGTAATGAGGTGGGATCATTTAAATATTTAGGAACTATGATCTCTAATACAGGTTCTTTAGAAATGAAGTTTATTGAGAGTGAGAAAAGCAAATCAGACAATGACTAGGTTAAGTAAAATTTGGAAATCAAATTGCCTGAAATTACATATAAAAATGGGGCTGTATATCAGTTTAGTGAGATCGGTGTTACTGTATGGACATGAGTCGTGGTATGACAATGAAACTATATCCAACAGATTTTGTAGATTTGAGAACAAAGCCCCCAGAAGAATATTGGGGAGTTAAGTGGCAGGACAGGATTAGAAACTAAATTATAAGCGAGATTACTTGAGTGCCATATGTGGATGAGATCATGATGAGGGGTAGATGGAGATGGTTTGGGCATGATTTTGGCACTCCATAAGAGATAGATTAGTTCACCAACCTTTCAACTGGGCTCTGCAAGGCACTAGAAGAGTTGGAAGACCGAGGCCTACATGGCTGAGGACTATGAAGTGTGAAGTAGGAGATGATGAGTGGAGAAATATTGATTTAAAAGCGCAAGATAGAGACGGCGGGCAAAATCTAATTGAGGCCCTTTGCGTCGGTTGTCGTGGGAGATGATGATGATGAATATATAGTAAAGAATGGAAACATATTAGCGAATCAACTTGCAACTTTGAGCGTAGTTGGGACTAGAATTGTGGCGGGATGTAAACAAAAACAACCCCCACACCCTTGAATCTTACTTCTGACAATTGTCTCCACAACACAAACTTTCCCCTGACGTTATCATAAACTGGACTCTTAGACTGAAGGGCAACAAAAACAAAACATGACCTTAAAACTATATTTCTCACAAACTAAAACTCAAAAAATTCTGCATTCAAAGTAAGCTTAACATAGAAACCACCAACAACCAAAATAATTACACGTAAAACAAATCATTAAATTCATAAATATACCAAAATAACGTAACACCATTCATATAAAACCCTAACAAACTTAAAATTACCCGCACCCCAATACCAATATTTGTTTATGTGTGGAATTCTGATCCACACAAGGGCCAACAGTCCTTCCAGGCCAATGCCACAACTCTCTGGCAGACGCAACAATCGGTGGCAGACAGATAATTTTGTGGCAATCTGCTACACCTGCCTCACTTGATTGGCAGTCTATATCAGCACTATCATCATCATCATCGTCATAATTCTATAGCACAAGAACAATCAAATCCGGTTCATTAACGCAATCCAGGTCATTAACAAGCGATCAATCCCAAGAGCAGTCGTATCAAATTCCTTAAACAAGCCAGGTCGTCACCAATCAAATTCAAATAAATCTTCTCCCCAAAGGAGGAATCACGGCCTGCCAAAATAAAAAAGAAAAACACTTAAAAGCCGGCTGCCAATGAACAAAAAATCACAACCGACTCCTGCTACAGTCAAATATCCAATGCTTTCGCCCAAGACATTCATCACCGCCCTATCCTAGCTAAAAAAATGTAAACAAACAACCTCAAATATACCGACAGTCTTTCCCCTTACAAACAATCATTCGCTAACTACCCTTGTTCTTCGGTGCGCACCGCGGACACACAAACACACAAACACACGCACACACAAACACATACTCTCTCGCGCACGCGCGATCTAACAAAACTAAAGCAAATGAAATTCTCTCTCTCTCTCTCTCTCTCTCTCTCTCTCTCTCTCCTCTCTCTCTCTCTCTCTCTCTCTCTCTCTCTCTCTCTTTGACAAAACTAAAACAAATAAACTCTCTCTCTCTCTCTCTCTCTCTCTCTCTCTCTCTCTCTCTCTCTCTCTCTCTCTCTCTCTCTCTCTCTCTCTCTCTTTTTTTGGCAAACAAAAAAATAAATTAAAATAAAATTAATCCTCAACATTCCTCCCCCCTTACTTTGCCAAATCCTCACACAACACTTACCTATTTTCTCATTACCCAGTCGCAATCAGGAACAGGGCCTCGGCTTCAAGTAACTGGGCCTTCATATACCTGCACTCTCTCATTCACTTCTTCCATGTCGTTTTCATTCAACGTACTATTACTATTCCCGTCTATGTTCTGCTCGTCTAAGATATCATTCACTATGTCATCTACCTCAGTTTCATCTGGCCCGAAAATCCCACTGTTTTCTGTCAACAATTCATCCATTACATCTAAACCATTTTCTACTTTAACAAAAGAATCATTCATACTGCTTATCATTCTCCTATCTTTCATTCTCGTGTTCGTCATACGTTCTCTTGCCTCATGTAACGAAAAACCACACACACTTTAAGTATCATTCATACTCATCCAAGTTTCATCTGTTTTAATACATTTATCTTCCATACTCACCTGTACATTTACACCCTTGTCCTGCTTATTCTGATTCCCGCCAACAACTACAAAATTTTCCTGTCTTTTATTCCCAGTGAAATTTTCAGACTTCTTTTTCCTTCCATACTCTACTAACACCAATTGCTTATCTTCTAAACCCAATGCCTCACACATACTCGGTTCATACTTGTTCGTTTTCAGCCATTTATTCATACCATTCTCCTGAATATATCTTGGTACCTCCTTCCATTTTCGCAACTGATTGTGGTGTGCCCTAACCTTTTCCACACTACCATCCACACTTACTTTACCTAAAACATAACTCAACCAACTAGAACCAACATCTAACACCTCATATGGACCTTCAAACTTATCACGTACCTTATTGACATTCATTCTTCCTTTTTCAATTACTTCTTTTAACACTTTCTCTCCTACTTTGTAGCTTTCAAATCTCTCATTTGCTTTCTTCCAAACATCTCTATCATTCTCGGACACACTCAATCTCGGTCTTACTATCTTTTCAAAATTCAACACAAACTTACACGGAGACATACCAGTACTCTTGTGCACCGTCACATTATACGCCCACAATGCACGCCCAACATATAAATCCCAATCATTATCACATTTACTCATCATCCGCAAAATTTCTGTCAAGGTTCTTACCGTCCTTTCAGCCAAACCATTCGCACTTGGCATATACGGAGTCGAATATACATGTTCAATGCCCCATTCTCTTAACATCTGCTCAAACACCCATCCAACAAACTCCGGACCATTGTCACTTAACATTTTTGCAGGCTTACACACACTCATCGGCAACATCACTTGACTTACCATTCTCGCTACAGTCTCACTTCTTTTTATTCTTGATGGGTACTGCATACGCAAACTTACTCATATGATCGACCATAATAATCATTCCCACATGTCTCCTCGCAGTCACAGGCAACGAAACACAATCAATCACAAACATCTCAAATGGCTCTTTCATACGTAACCTCAGAACAGGCGGACTTGCATGCATGCTCTGATACTTTCCCTTCTGACAATCCTCACAAGTAGTCGCTACATCCCTACAAATTTGACTCAACCCAGGCGTAAACAACCCCTCTCGCATGCATTCCCACAATTTATTCTTCCCCATATGCCCATACCTGTCATGCACTAACATACACATACTTACAGCTGCATGCATTGGAAATACAGGAACATATATATCTTCATCCATTCCCCTATGCAAAAAATACACAATATTCTTACAAACAATAAATCTTTTAACAACTTTCTTATACGCTTCCAAATCACACGGCCATTCTTCCACCCTAATACCATTTAAAATACATTCACGTAACCTATTTATTTCGAAACATTCACCTTGCATTTCTTCCACCTCTTCTTTGCTTAACAAATCTTCTTCACTCTTTGCAATATCAATCATGCCAACAAAATTCGCCATGAATACACTATTATCCTCAATTACTATTACCTTACAGCCATTCTTTGAAAGCAAACCCTTACCAACATCAACTGACACATGGTGCAACCTCAAAAAATCTATTCCCATCAAAAAACAACTAGGCATTTCATTCTCTCCCATTACAATAAAATTATGTTCAACTATCATACTCCCTAGTTTCACCTTCAACCTCACTTCTTCCCAAACAAGTAAACTTCCCTGACCTATTCCATGAATTCTCACACTCGTACACTGTCTTTTCACTTCCCAATTGTACCTCTCAATTTCCCTGATAACCGACTCATTTACTAATGACACTTGAGCACCCGTATCAATTAAACTACAATATTCATTCTCATTTATATTCACATATGTCATCATCCTTCCTTTTACACCATGCATACATACATTTACTCTCCTTTCAATTCTGTCGCTCACTTCACCAATATGTTCATCATCATATTCACTGTCCTCTATACCATCATATCTTAGATTAAGGTCACTTGCACCATTATCCTTCTCACTCAACAATTTGCAACATTCCTCATTACATTGCATCCTCAAGATATATTCCCTATCATTCTCCTTACTTGCCCTATATTCCATCGGTCGATTCCATCCAAAATACAAATACACAGTTACACCATACAACATGCTTACCACCATTAATATCTTTGATAATACTTCCCCTTCTAGTACACTACTCTCCTCCTCATATACCATTTCTTTTGACACTTCATTCATCACCCTTCTTTTAAGCTCGCTTACGCTACCCGGTATTTCCGTATTTAACCCCTCTTGTATTAACTTACTTAAACCCATTAGGATACACTTATATACCATATCTTCCCCTTCACAACTCTGCTCCACAACTAAACCTTCAGGCAACCTTTCAGAATTCTGATTACTCTCTTTATCTTCCATCCTCCCATGCATCCTCGACATCGCATCTGCTATCACATTCTTATTTCCCAGTACATATTCTAACCTAGAATCAAATTCATTCAAATCCTCTATGGTCCTAGCAACCCTTGCATTCACACACTCTTTCCTTATCATATACACTAGGGGCTGATGGTCAGTACGCACAATGAATTTTACACCATACAAAAATACTTTCAATGCTTTCACACAAAATCGTATTGCAGCCAATTCCCTGTCAATCGTCGAATACTTCCGCTCAGCTTTATTAAATGCTTTACTAACATACGCTATTACTCTCAATAGCTTTTCTCCATTTACTCTCTGCATTTGAACGAAACAACTACCCATACTAACCCCACTCGCATCCGTATACAACTCTAGCATATTCGCATTTTCACTGTAGTCTGGAAATGCCAAAGTGACGTCTTTCGCGGCCTCTTCCTTCAACCTTTCAAACGCTTCTATCATCCGATCATCCCATTTTAATTTTGTACTATTCCTTTTACCCGTCCATTCATTCAAAGGCTTCCCTATACCTGAACAATCTCTAACAAACTTGCGCCCAAACTCAACCAAACCAAGAAAACCTCGCAACTCACGCACAGTCCGGGGACGTGGAAATTCTCGCACCTTATTCACAAACTTGTCACTCTTCCTTATACCAGATTCACCCACTACATGCCCAAGAAATTCCACCTCCCTGGACAACCATGTACACTTCTCAAGCTTAATTTTCACACCAACTTCAATTAACCGCCTCAACACTGCCTCAAGCAACTGCATATGTTCCTCAACAGTCTCGCTCGCAATCAGAATATCATCTATAAAAACAGTCACCTTCTGTCGATCGAAACCAGCCAATACAACATTCATCGCTCTTTGGAAGGCAGCAGGCGCATTAGCAAGACCAAAACTCAACCTTTTAAATTGAAAGTGACAATTTGTACTTGAAAATGCGGTAATGGGCCTGCTCCCCTCTGCCAGAGGCATCTGGTAATAGCCCCGCACCAAATCTAATCTAGTAAAAACTTTCATTCCATGCATCTTATAAACACAATCAGAGGAAGGGTTTACTGCATGGAAAGAGTCTCTCTCTGTAAGTAGGCTGTATCAGGTAAAATATCGGGCTTTCTGTCTCTTGAACGGTGCCGGGTGTTGCCTGTGTATCCCTTCTGACACAGTCATCCCTTGTTTTCCCCCTTCCCCTGTTTCGTTACCCCCTACCCTTGTGCCTGGGGGTTTGGATCCCGTAAGTGTGCCTACTCCTTCCCCATAACAGAGTTCCCCAATTTTGTGGTTCTTGTTGGAGCAACCCCTATGGTTTCTCCCATCATGGATGCATTGTTGTTGTTGGTCGCTCAGACTTTGGTATCTTTGCTTGTAGAGCTTGAGGTTAAGGTTGGAAAGAGGAAAAAACATGTTCATTCTTCTTCCTCCTCCAACTCCTCTTCCTTGTCATCCTCTTTGACGTCTGGCTTGCTGTGACACTTGTACTATGAACAGGTGGTCAAAGAAGTCCAGTCAGCCATTGTTGTCAAGAAAGGTTTCCTTCCTCTCTTTCGGTGGAGTGGCTCCCAGTCACAGCCCCTCACTTCAGGCACCCAGGAAATAGCTTGAGTCTTCAGCTACCCCAGTAGTCATGCTGGATAGGTGTGTACAGTCCCATGTTTAGACAAGGCTCTGGGGTGCCGGCTTGGGGTCCTGTTACTCCGGTAGTGGAGTGGAATTGGTGTACAGCCCTGCCGCATGCCCCCAGAGTCATGGCTTGGGTTTGCTGGCTATTACAGTAGCCAGGTGGGACTGGGATTTGGTCCCTTGCTTCAGGTTCCAGGGCCATGGCTCCGTGTTACGGCCAGCTGTTGCAGGCCCCAAGAGTTGTGCCACGAGTTCCCCGACTATCCCAGTAGCCAGAGGAGGACAAGAGTGTACGGCCACTTCCACTTTTATCCCCCAGTTGTTAGAGGAGCTTTGGCACTCCATCCCCTTTCTGCCAGAACATGAGACTTGCTCCTCCTTCAACCTGCGGTACTTCAGAAGAGCGAATTGAGAGGATGCCACCACTTGAGACTATCATTGAGCTCTTGCATGAAGTGGAAGCCCAAGAGTTGGGGTCAGAGGGACCTTCTTGAGGCTCGGGGCCATGGTCGTTCCTCTTCCCCATTCAACTGAGGGAAGAGTATGAGGAGTGTAAGTACTCCATCATTGAGCTCTTGCATGAAGTGGAAGCCCAAGAGTTGGGGTCAGAGGGACCTTCTTGAGGCTCGGGGCCATGGTCGTTCCTCTTCCCCATTCAACTGAGGGAAGAGTACGAGTAGTGTAAGTACTCCTTACTCCTTCCATCTCAGTGCCTGAGATTCTTTCCCCACTGTAGTCTTCTTTCCTAAGTTCCTCTATTACATTGTCGGTCCTTTCCATGGGACAGAACAATTCTTGGGAGGAATGAATCACCAGAGGAACATAAGTGTACCTTCTTGTCTGGCTGGGTAGGAGGGTACTCGGGATTTGTCTGCTCCTATGATGCTTGATTTTTAGCCGAGAGGTCACAAGTGAAGAGCTTTCAACCCGCCACCTTCGTTCCCCACGTTATTAACTACCCTTTCAACATTTTGAACGGTTGCTTCATCTCGAGCTGAAAAAATACATTTAAAGGACTCGAGTTTGTACAGCTTTGAAAAATACAAATCACTTTTAAAAAATTTTGTATTTAAAAACATTTTTTGGAAGATTTTATGATTTAGCAATATACTTGTATTGCTGTTTGTCAAACCTAAGAGCTTCTAAATGCTCAGATTACTTATACAGTATCTGTTTTAATTATGTTTATTACATAATGTTATATTTACAGAAATCAAAGAATGATGGAATCAAACTATGAAGTACTTGTCCTTTCTGATAGTGACTGTGAGAGTGACTGGGAAGGAAACATTCCTAAGATTGTAAGCACGAAATCCCTGAGCTTCAATATGCCTAAAATTGAAAGCGCAAAGTCCTTGAGCTCAAGTGGAAGTGAATCTGGATTCAGTGGCTTTCGTATCAGAGCAGAAGGTCGTGCCAGCAGAATGCTGTATGACGACTTAGAAATTGTCGAGGAAGTTATATGGGATGGAAGGCCCGGAAACGTAAGGAGAAGATTGCCGCTCGGACAAACAGTTCCTTACAGAGAGAGGAAATTGGGATTTCAGTGGGTGAAAGTCAAGAAAGAAAACACCTCTCCTACAAGTCAATTATCCGAAGAAAACTCCCCTCCTACAAGTCAATTATCCGAAGAAAACTCCCCTCCTAAAAGTCAATTATCCGAAGAAAACTCCCTTCCTACAAGTCAATTATCCGAAGAAAACTCCCTTCCTACAAGTCAATTATCCGAAGAAAACTCCCTTCCTACAAGTCAATTATCCGAAGAAAGCTCCCTTCCTACAAGTCAGTTATCCGAAGAAAACTCCCCTTCGATTTTGGGCAAATCACAAATTTGTATAGATACTAGTAACGTGAATGGCACATACACTACTCCAAAATTGAAGCGACGTTCCTTTGCTGCAATGAGGCCTTCTATTCCCTCCAGCGATCAGAAATGTGAGGTAAGTTAATCACTTTAAACCCCTTTCTGTTTTTGTTAGTGGTATCACCAGTCCTCAAGTTGTGGTTAAGTCAGTGTAGCTCCTGATGTAAGAATCTAGGGAAAAGTGTTTTGAGTATTGGGCACAGTGGTTAGGCTAAAGCAAAGGACCTTGAAATCGGTTCCTTTTTTTTTTGCTCAGGTGAAGCGGTGGCATTCCCCGAAGCTGGTTTTTTTTTTCATTAGCTTGGTATACTAGTTACTGTGGCTTCAATGGTTGAAGCGTTGGCAGCACTCTCTTGTCTAATACACTTCTACCTTAGAACTCAGTTGTATTTTGTACTGATATGAATCTCATCATGTCTAGTAGTATGAATTGGATTTTTTTTTTTTAATTTAGTGAAAGCCTCATTTTCTTAATAGCCTGGTTCATCTTGACAGTATTCTATTCATTTATATTAATTTGTTGTTGTCTCAATATGCAACAGATTGTAACTGAATTCATTCTGGTATTTTAAGTTTCTATGCTGAATAGTCTTTTATTTTTAGTTTTATTGTTGAACAAATTTAAGTTTGTTCCGTAACTGAAATACAAACCACGCTATTTAATATGGGTATTACTTCGGCGTAGCTGAAATGACGAGCCATTAGAATTTTAACGAGGGATTACTACCCCCTCGCTAGTTAGCGAGGGGCTAGGGAGTGGTAGCTTGCTACCCCTCCCCCCCTCACACACCTGTGAATACTTCTCTTTGCTTTTGGCTCGGGTGACGATCAGACGTGTCTGCTCCCACCCTCGCTTACTTGACAGACTTTGATCTTGTTTTTGCTTTTTCTTTTGTGTGTTTGGAAGTTGGCCTCTATCATGCGGAAGTGTCCCGGCTTACCTGACTGCCTTTGTGGTACTTATATGTCAGCGGTCGACATGGACACTCACACCTTGTGTCCTTTTTGTAGGGGTCAACGGTGTGACAGAAATAAAGTGTGTGGTGAGTGTAGGGAGTGGTCTATCTCCCCGTGGGAGAGGTTTTCACTGCGCTGGAAGAAGAAGTCTAAACGTGGCCCCTTGGACGTGTTGTAGAAACGTATCCGGACGACGACGGCGTCGTACGTTCGGCCAAAGTGTTGTTTGAGGGGGTCGAGTCACAGCGAGCTGTTAGCCATCTGGTTCCCCTGGAAATTACCCCCTCTGTGGAGGATGATGGAGACGGAGACGACGACGATGGAAAAGAGGGTGTGTACAGTTCGACAGACGGAATGCCAGGGATCGTGGAGACGTCTGGGGACAACCAGGAAATGGCTCCGGCTGCGACATCCCAACAACTGGCCACTGGGGTTTTATTGAAGAGAGAAAAAAATCCCAAGGACTCTTCTTTCGTAGCCCAAACCTCCTCCGAAGCTCCCACTCGATCGGTCTCTTCCGAGAGGCCGTCGAGTGGTAGCGTAGGCCGTACTTGTGTTCGCCATCCTCGGGGTTCGGGAGAGGGCGTTGCGTCCCATAGCGAGGCAGCTGCTCCTCCTCCCCCGGGCGAGGTTATTTCTGCTAACGTGTCTAATGATGATTTATTGCAGCTATTGGCTTCCTTGGGGCTTCAGGGTTCGCCCTCCAAGGAAGCCCTGTTGGACATAATCAGATTGGGCGCTGCTGTCAAACAGTCGCCGGCGATAACAGAGGTTGACCCTCTGTCTATCGTCGACGTTGTTGTGGCAGAGGCTTCCGACGAGTTAGGTCAAACCTCTGCTTTGGCTGCTGATGTTGCTGAAGGCTTAGTTCCCCCCTCCGAACATCCTTCGAGGGAGGAGCTAAGTCCAACGATCTCTCCTGCAGGTGATTCTCCCCCTCGGGGGAGTTCACTAACAGAGACTCCTCTTCGAAGGACTGATGATGGTCTGCCTGCTGCCCCCAGAGGACGTATCAGACGTAAGGCTCGTCTTCCTCTTCGCCGTAGAGGCCTTCCTTCTCCCCACAAGGGAGTGAGGAGGCGCCTCTTCGGTTATTCGCCTTCGCAGTCCCCTCCAGCGGATTCTCCTCGCCGTGCACCGACCGTTGCAGCTGCATCCCTGGACCTCTTTGCTGATCGTTCGCGATCTCCTTCTCCTGCCAGACCTGCTGACCTCCCATCTCCGTTCCTGGCTGCTGACACGCTGTGGGCGTCCATGCACCCCGTTATTCAACGGGCACCGGTCCCTTCGGGGCCAAAGGGGCTTTCTCACATTGTGAGTAAGTCCCTTAAGTGCCAGGTATCCCCTGCGCGCCCAATTGCTCACAAGCGCTCACCCGCTGTTCCTGCTGTTCCGGAGACTGCTATCCAGAAACATCCTGTTCCAGGGACAACGCGCCAGCGATCTCCTGTTGCAGAGTCTAATCGCCAGCCCTCTCCTGCGCGTAAGCGATCTCCTGTACGCCAGCGATCTTCTCCTCGCCAGCTCACAACTGCGCGCCCTTATCCTGATGCGCGTCATCCATGTCCACGATCTCCTGTGCGCCCATGATCTCCAGCTCGCCAGCGCTCACCTGCGCGCCAACGTTTGCCTGCGCGCCTACGACCTGATCTTGGCGCAGAAGGGAAAAGACTGCTTTCTCCTTCTTGTCAGCGATCTCCTACGCGCCTTCGGACCTCACCCACTCGTCAGCCCTCGCCTGCGCTCGCACATGTTCCTGCCCCTTCTGTGCGCTCTTCTAGAGGTCACCGAGATCCTGCGCGCCCACGAGCAGTCACCTTCGCGCGCAACTGCGCTTGCTGTCCCTACTGCGCACCCTCTGCCTTCGCCAGATCGCGCACCTTCACCTGCGCGCCATCGCTCGCCAGCACTCCCACTCGCCTGCGCGCCCCCTCGCCTGTGCGCAGTTGCTCACCTGCGCGCCATAGCTCGCCTGTGCGCCATCGCTCGCCTGTGCGCTATCGCTCTCCTGTTCGTCAGCGCTCACCCACGCGCTCCCTCGCCTTAATCTCCGCGCGCACGCGCGAACGTTCGCCCGCGTGCGATTCCCATCGGGATTCACAGCGCGAGGCTTCAGGAATGAGAGCATCCAGGTCGTCTTCTTCACACACACACACACACACCCGCGCGCAAGCGCAGATCAGCGCGCTCGCAGGAGGTGGGGAAGTCTTCAGATAGGTCCAGGAACCAACCTTCTTCTTCTTGCCTTTCTTTTCAGGCAGGCCCAGTTGTAGTGTCTACTCCGAAGGATCGCCCGATTCCCTTCCCGCCAGAGGGAGTCTCTGACACATCAGCTGTCAGTAAGCAGCCATGGTTTGGGTCCCTTATCAGAGGTGTCGTGCAGGCTGTCAAACTTGCCTTCTCTGAGATGGGCCTCAAATCAATGGCAGCTCCGACCCCACTGAAGAGAAGAGAGGAGTAGAAGTCATGGTAACTTCTCCCAGGGCCAAGCTGGCTCCTAGGAAATCCTTGAGGAAGGCTCCTTCCCCCCCTCAGACTTTCTCTCCCTCTCCTATGGACGAGGATTTTCCGTCCTCAGGGGAGTCTACCAAGGTGAGACGTTCTCCCATTGCACCAATGGGAGAAACCCCACCTCGAGCAGGAGAATTGTCTCGGGTTGGGGCGGAGAAGAGCCCCAGACTTCGTTATTGGAGTCCTGTATCCCTCCTAGGAGGGAACCTAAGGACTCTTAAGACCATCCCCATGTCTTCTTCTAGGATTCGACCAGAGCCAACGAGACCCACAGAGAACGTCCACGTGTCCCCCCAAGTAGAGCCTTTGGGGACGGGAGACTGCTGCCAGTTCTCCAGGAGGAGAGCAACAGGAGTCAGAGCATGCCTTCTGGCAGGTTCTGACCCTGATGAGGCATCTCAACGGGTTCCCGGACCCTGAGATTCCTCCTCGAGAGGGCAAGGACACGGTCCTGGACCGAGTCTTTGGCACCCAGAAGCCCGCTAAGGCCAATGCGGCTTTGCCCTGGTCCCAAGGGGTGAAGAGTGCCAGGGATAAGGTTGAGGGCCAGCTCTCCGAGCTCGCCTCCTCTAGCCGTTTCACTGCCGGCAACAAGCTCCTCCCTCCTCCTCACATCCACCAGAGGAGGTACTTTGAGGAGGTCTTGTTTGACTCTTCCCTTACATCACTTTGTGGAAGGGCTGACCAATGGAGTCCCTCTCGAGAGGCTCTAGCCGGCAAGTGACTTTCTCGGCGACAGAGATCCTAAGTCAGGAGAAGGTCGCGAAGTGTGCCATGGAGGCTACTTAGTGGCTGGACATCAGGCTGGGGTCTCTTGGCATCCTGTTGCGATCCGAGGACCTGTCTAAGGAGAGCACCAGGAAAACCCTGGAGACCTTCCTCCTTTCGGGCACCAGCACCATTGAGTTTCTGGCCCACCAAGTCTCGAACTTGTGGGCCAATTCCATCTTAAAACGACGTGATGCGGTGGCAGAAAGGTTCCACTCGAAGGTCCCAGCCGTCGAAGTCAGCAGGCTCAGACATTCTTCCCTCTTGGGAAAGAATCTGTTTGAGCCTAAAGATGTGGAACAGGCAGCTGAGAGGTGGAGGAAATCCAACCAGGACTCTCTCCTCCAGAGGGGTCTCACATCAAAGCCCTATAAACCTCCAGCACCTCAACAACCTCGCCCGTCCAAGACGACGAAACCGGCAGTGGCAGCAAAGACGACGGTGTCCAAACAGCAGCCCTTTCCTGTCAAAGACAAGAAAGGCAAAAAGTCCTCCAGGGGAGGGAAAATTCCTAGAGGGAGTGGCCGAGGCCGCAAACACTAGGATTGGCAATCCCCCTGCATGTCCACCAGTGGGGGGATGCCTACAAAGTTGCGCGATCAGGTGGCAGCAACTAGGGGCCGATTCCTGGACGATTTCCGTAATCAGTCAGGGATATCGCGTCCCGTTCACAACATCTCTACCTCCCCTGACAGTGGATCCATTGTCGTTGAGCTCCTTTGCCATGGGATCGGCAAAGGGGCAAGCCCTACGGGCAGAAGTCGAGATCATGTTAAAGAAGGGCGCTCTCCAGGAGGTCGTCGACAGTTCCCCAGGCTTCTTCAGTCGACACTTTCTTGTAAAGAAGGCGTCTGGAGGCTGGAGACCAGTCATCGACCTCTCAGCTCTGAACAGGTTTGTCAAACAAACTCCGTTCAGCATGGAGACAGCAGACACGGTCAGACTTGCAGTGAGACCTCAAGACTTCATGTATACACTGGACCTGAAGGACGCGTACTTCCAGATCCCAATCCATCCGTCTTCCAGGAAGTACTTAAGATTCAGCCTAGACAACAAGATCTACCAGTTCAAGGTGCTGTGTTTCGGTCTCTCCACAGCACCTCAGGTATTTACCAAAGTGTTTACCCTGATTTCTTCGTGGGCACACAGGATCAGCATCCGTCTCCTCCGTTATCTGGACGACTGGCTGATCCTGGCAGACTCGGAGTCGACCCTTCTTCGACGCCGAGACAAGCTTCTAGGAATTTGCCAAGATCTAGGGATCATGGTAAATCTCGAGAAGTCTTCTCTGCTTCCAACTCAACGACTGGTATATCTAGGCATGATCTTGGACACCAATCTTCACAAAGCCTTCCCATCAGACAACAGGATAGCAAGGCTGAGGAGGGTCGCAGACCCTTTCCTCAGACGGGAAGAACTCCCAGCCCAATCGTGGTTACGTCTCCTCGGTCACTTTTCTTCCCTGGCTCGTCTAGTTCCCAACGGTCGCCTCAGGATGAGATCCCTGCAATGGCGACTCAAGTCCCGGTGGAATCAAGGCCTCAATTCCCCGGACATTCTGGTCCCTATGGGTCCTGCGGAACGGACGGACCTTCTGTGGTGGGTGACAGACGAGAATATACGAAAGGGAGTGGATCTTCTCGTCCTCCCCCCAGATTTGATGCTGTTTTCGGACGCCTCAAAGAAAGGGTGGGGGGCCCATGTTCTGAACCACAGGACCTCAGGCCTGTGGTCAGAATCAGAAAAGTGCCTCCACATAAATCTGCTAGAAATGGCGGCCGTATTCCTGGCACTTCAACAGTTCCAACAGTACCTGGCGTGTCACTCCTTGGTGGTGATGAGCGACAACACCACGGTAGTGGTTTACATCAACAAGAAGGGAGGTACCTTTTCAGAGCAGCTATCCCATCTTGCAGTAGAGATACTGAGATGGACCGAAGTCCGCTCGATTCCACTATCAGCTCGCTTCATTCCAGGCAAGAGGAATGTGCTCGCCGACAGTCTGAGCAGGGCATCCCAGATAGTGAGTACCGAGTGGTCTTTGGATCGTCTAGTAGCCAACAAAGTCCTGACTTTGTGGGGTTCCCCGACGGTGGATCTGTTCGCGACAGCTTTGAATTTCAAGCTTCCGGTGTACTGCTCCCCAGTCCCGGACCCCAAGGCACTCTGGCAAGATGCCTTCCAACAATGGTGGGACAACATCGAAGTATACGCCTTTCCCCCGTTCTGTCTGATGATGAGGGTACTCAACAAGACCAGAATATCGGTTAACCTGTCTATGACCTTAATAGCTCCGCTATGGCATCACGCAGAGTGGTTTCTGGACCTTCTGCAGCTCCTGACGGAACTCCCGAGAGAACTTCCTCCACGACACGAACTACTCAAACAACCACACGCCAACATCTTTCACAAAACCGTAGCTTCGCTTCGGCTTCACGCCTGGAGACTATCCAGCAACAAGTTGCTGAAAGGATGTCTGGACACCTGCGAAAGTCATCCGCAGGGGTCTACCAGGCAAAGTGGAGAGTTTTCTGTGGTTGGTGTCGTGGAAGGGGTAGCTCTCCCCTCGATGCCACTATTCCAGCAATAGCGGAGTTTCTCATGTATTTGCGGGAGGAAATGCGCCTTTCAGTCTCGGCAGTGAAAGGCTATCACTCAGCCTTAACTCTTGCCTTCAGGCTCAAAGGAATGGATATTTCTTTCGCTGGAACTTTTTCTACTCATACGAAGTTATGAACTTACCTGCCCTCAGTCGGAAGTAAGACCTCCTCCATGGAACGTGGTTCAAGTTCTCAGGTCTCTTAAGAGACCTCCCTTCGAACCATTACGCCAGGCTTCTGATCGCCACCTGACTTGGAAGACGGTGATCCTACTTGATTTGCCCTCGGCCAAGCGAGTCGGCGAACTTCATGGTCTCTCGTATGACGTCGCCCATTCAAGGGGATGGGGGGAGGTAACGTTCAGATTCGTCCCTGAGTTTGTTGCTAAGACTCAAAATCCAGGAGTGCCGGACCCTCGGTTCGACTCTTTCCGGATTTCAAGTCTTCGTTCTGTAACAGATGACCCAGACCATCTCCTACTGTGCCCAGTGAGGAGTCTGAGGCTCTATCTTAAGAGAACAGCTGCAATTCGTCCGCGGGTGCAGGCATAGTTTGTTAGCACCGGAAGGACGAAGAGGAGGGTCACTATGAACACTCTCTCAGCATGGATTCGCAGGGTTATCCATCATTCCCTGAATCCTGACCCTCCTCCGTCACGTCGCCCTAGAGCACACGATGTCAGGGGCATTGCTACGTCCCTGGCCTTCAAGAAGAACTACTCAGTGACGCAGGTTTTACAAGCAGGGGTTTGGAAGCGTCAGACGACCTTCACAGCCCACTACCTGCAAGACGTGACCCACAGGAGGCTCGATACGTTCTCTATCGGCCCTGTGGTGGCTGCACAACAGCTGGTTTAAACCTCAGGCTCCTCAATGGAGAAGTAGCAGATGGTTGAGGGCATTGTTACCCGGTTTTAGTCTGCATGTATGAAAAGGTATGCCTGGCCCTTATTCTTTTCTTCATTCTCCCCTCTTGGGGAAAGCAGCATCCTGGGTTCTCTGCACAGCTGACCTCAAACCACTGCAGGTAAACTATGTTTCCTTGTGTTCCTAATATTAAGTTAATATTGTCACGTCCCCATACCATTACGATGTGGTATTGGGAGCATCCTATCCTGGAATTCCATCTAAAGGATTTCTGGTCAACTTCCTAGGACGAGTCACACTTCATTCCTTCACACACAAGCTTACGTAGGCCGCGGTCCTTGCAGAGCAAGGGACTTGCGAGGTGTAGGGACTCCTTATCTTTGAGTACTAACACACTCAGATACTGAGTCCCCGGGAAAAAAGCCAAAAGCCAGTAATGGCTGGGACTTACCACCCTACCTAAGGGTTGAGTCACCCATATTAAATAGCGTGGTTTGTATTTCTGTTACGGAACAAATGACAAATTCGTAGATAATTTGTATTTTTCCTAACTATACAAACCTTAGCTATTTAATCAAACTTGCCTGCCAGCCACATCCCCCGGGAAGTCCTACCTCTAAGCAAAGTGAAGTATTCGCAGGTGTGTGAGGGGGGGAGGGGTAGCAAGCTACCCCTCCCTACCCCCTCGCTAAGTAGCCAGGGGGTAGTAATCCCTCGTTAAAATTCTAATGGCTCGTCATTTCAGCTACGCCGAAAGTAATACCCATATTAAATAGCTAAGGTTTGTATAGTTAGGAAAAATACAGTACAAATTATCTACGAATTTGTCATGTTTTAGTTTACATACTGGATAAACCTAGACTTTCCTCAGATATATTTGGTCATTCCTTTACATGGGGGATTCTTAAACCATATTTATATGCAGCTTTTCATAAGATATGTAATTTTCTCTATACTTAGAAACGACTACGTTCCTCTCAGGCAGAAGAAGAGCCACCATCGTCACCCATAGATACGGATGTGACAACGCTTGATGATTCTGATGATGCGGAGGAGAATACAGATGAAAATGAACAAGCTACGAAAGAAAATGTAGGTGTAGAAGTATTTCTCGGAGAACTAGTGCCTTTTAAGTTTTTCTCAGTGTTATATTGTAAGCTTTGTACTGTATGCAGTACTCCGTGTCTTGTGGTTAACCCTTTTACCCCCAGGGTTTTTGGAAATTTCCAACCCTTAACCCCCAGGTTTTATTTTTTTTTCAAGCACATTTTGCAGTATATTTTTTTTTAAATTGCTCTAACAGCCTTAATTTTTGTCATAGAGAGGTCAGGTTGGTCTCATTCTCTTGGAAAATGCCTGAATTTTCTCAAAAAATTATCAAAAATATGCAAAAAAAATTTTAAATAGCATTTTTTTGCAAGGACGTACCGGTATGTCCATGGGGGTAAAGGGATGAGTTTTGTGAAACGTACCAGTACGTCCTTTTGGGGTAAAAGGGTTAATAGATGTTTAATTATGGAAAACAGTGGTTTTTTCCTTGCAAATCTTTTTACGGTTTCAGATTCTAGACTTATTTATTAGATTGAAGAACAGTTGTAGTTCAACATATACCTCCTGGTTTCATGGGTAATCTGTAGCTAATCTTCCATGAATTAACTGACAGCATCTACCTGAAAGAGGTCTAATACTGTAACTATAAAATTATTATTATTATTACTTCTTGCTAAGCTACAACCCTAGTTGGAAAAGCAGATGCTATAAGCCCTAGGGCTCCTACAGGGAAAACAGCGCAGTGTAGAAAGGAAATATGGAAACTACAAGAAAGTAATTAACAATTAAGATACATCTTCAGAACAGTAACAATATTGAAATAAATCTTATATATAAGCTATAAGAACTTTTAAAAACAAGAGGAAGTAAAATAAGGTAGAATAGCGTGCCCGAGTGTACCCTCAAGCAAGAGAACTCTACCCCAAGACAGTGAAAGACAGAAGAAACAGACTGGAACAATTAACAAAATACCAAAATAAGAAAATCTCTTTAATAGAATAACAAATAAGTTCTTACTAACAGATCAATATAACTTGTAGCTTTTTATCTAGTGAAGTAGTGGAGAAAAGAGGAAAATAGGACATTGAAAGCTTGTCTTAATAATTGAATGTAGATAGGGTTAGCAACGAAGTAGTGAGGGTGAGAACGGGTGTAAGAAATGCTTTAGTAGCAAGAGTGGATATGAATATGTTGAGGTGGTTTAGCCATGTTGAGAGAATGGAAAATGGCTGTCTGCTAAAGAAGGTGATGAATGCAAGAGTTGATGGGAGAAGTACAAGAAGAAGGCAAAGGGTTGGGTGGATAGATGGAGTTAAGAAAGCTCGGGGTGATAGGGGGATAGATGTGAGAAAGGCAAGAGAGCGTGCTAGAAATAGGAATGAATGGCGAGCGATTGTGACGCAGTTCCGGTAGGCCCTGCTGCTTCCTCCGGTCGCCTTGGATGACCGCGGAGGTAGCAGCAGTAGGGGATTCAGCGTTATGGAGCTTCAGCTGTGGTGGATAACGGGGGAGGGTGGGCTGTGGCACCCTAGCAGTAGGCTACCAGCCGAACTCGGTTGAGTCCCTTGTCAGGCTGGGAGGAGCATAGAGAGGAAAGGTCCCCTTTTTTTTTACATTGGTTTGATGTCGGCTACCCCCAAAATTTGGGGGAAGTGCCTTGGTATATAGATAGATTATTATTTTGATTGATTTGAAGTTCTCTGGCGTCTTGACATTAAAGGTCGTGGAAACTAAGTACCATTAATTTAACAAATTCATAAATGAATAAATGCACAAATAAATAAACTACAATTATTAAAATATTTTAAGAACAATAACAACATAAAAGTAGATCTTTCATTTATAAACTATAGAGAAATAAGGTAGAAAAGTGTGCTTGGCTGTACCTGCAAGTAAGACAACACTATCCTAAGACAGTGGAAGACCATGGTACAGAGGCTATGTCACTACCCAAGAGTAGAGAACAATGGCTTGATATAGGAGTGTCCTAGAAGAACTGCTTAGTTATTAAAAGTATTTTAGTTTGGATGTTGTGTAGGAGGGCTGACAGCACCGTCACAATACAGATACAAGATATTTCATTTAGTGTTTGTTATACAGACACCAGAAAAAGGAAAAACTGGCTGAAAGTTTAATTCTTATGCAGTATGTGAATTCATGTATTGTTTTAAAGTTTTATAGTTTATATAAGAAATATTTATTTTAATGTCACTGTTCCTAAAATATTTTATTTTTCCTTGTTTCCTTTCTTCACTAGGGTATTTTCCTTGTTGGGTCCTCTGGGCTTATAGCATCTTGCTTATCCAACTAGGGTTGTAGCTTAACAAGTAATAATAATAATAATAATAGATTGTAAGTGAAAATTCACTAACTAAAGTACTTTTTCAGAAGGGAAACAGTCCAGAGAAATCGCCTCAAGAAAAGGAAGATTCAAATAAGGACCAAAGCCTGGAAAGCTCTGATATGGATTCTAGTGAGAACCCGAAGAAGAGAAAGTTTAAAGTCCTTAAGGTAAATTTAGAAGATTGCAGAAAAGAGGCCGAAAAATATATTGTAAGTACAGTAATGTATTGTAGTGTTTTACTTTAAGGTTCAATTTACTGTATACAGCAGTGGTTCCCAACCTTTTTTCAGTCATTTCCCTCTGCACCCAGTTCAACCATCCAGATTTCCCCTTTCATGCCCCGCCCAGCCCTCATGCCCACTCGCCTGCCTCAGAAATGGGCATGATATTCCAATTCTCCCCTTGATTATCATGTCAGTGAGAAATGATATGATCATATCTCAATTGAATGGCTAACAACAAATTGCCGCACGTACTATGTGGACATTTTCCGCTTGTTTTAGTTAGTAGGTAGTGTAATTATTTCCCCCCTGGAAGCTTCAAATTTCCCCCCAGGTTGGGAACCACTGGTATACAGTATACCCTTCAGTGTGTTCACGCCTACTACAATCTTCAATGAGAAGTGCTCTGTAGGCACTTTTATTTTTGCTTTTTAATACCCCTTTGGCCATAACAACATTTAGTTTTATTTCCATGAATCTCCTCTAATGCTCATATTATCTATAACGTTTGAAACGCTTCAGGAAGACTAAAATTACAGCCAGATCATTGCTCAGAATGCATCTATAACATTGAAAGTGATTCTTTAAAAGACTGGTTTAATTGATGCTTACTCAGAATTTTTAAAATTTTTCAAATTTTCTTTCATTTCAAACAATACATGTTTGTGGTAGGAATCGCAGGCTGTTGCCCTGGGAAACATAGTTTTCGGTTTCTCCGTTGATCCGACAGCAATCGATTACACTCAGAGTGTTCACATACAACGTTTTAAGATGTTAAATTCTGGTTTAGTTTACAATTATTGACTAGAATGATAAAATCATTTATATATATGCATATTGACTAGGTAAGTTGACTTAGAATATATTTTTTCTCAATTTACAATGATGAATTCTTATGAGACTTTATTTGTAGTAAAGTATGGTCTTTAAATATTTTGAATGCAAGTGAAAATTTACTAATTAAAGTATTTTCACAGAGGAGAAGCCGTCTCGATGAGTCCCCAAACGACAAGAAAGATTCAGATAAGGGTCACAGTCAGGAAAACTCCGATGCGGAGTCTAATGGAAAGCGTCTGAAGAGAAAGTTGTTACGGTTTTCGTTGTGTACGACGAATTTAGAGTCGGACTCAAGCAGTGGAGGATCTACGCCTACAAGGTCAGATGAATGTGGAGAAGAGGCAGCAAAAGATAATGAATGTGGAGAAGAGGCAGCAAAAGATAATGTAAGTACAGTACTGTAGGTAATATTTTTATTCGTTTTATTTTTACTGCAAATTCAGAATCATTTAACCCTTTAACCCCCAGGCTATTTGGAAATTTCCAACCCTTAACCCCCAGGGGGTTATTTTTTTTTCAAGCACATTTTGCAGTATTTTTTTTTAAAATTGCTCTAACAGCCTTAATTTTTGTCATAGAGAGGTCAGGTTGGTCTCATTCTCTTGGAAAATGCCTGAATTTTCTCATAAAAATATCTAAAATATGAAAAAAAAAATTTTATAGCATTTTTTTGCAAGGACGTACCGGTACGTCCATGGGGGTAAAGGGATGGCTTTTGTGAAACGTACCAGTACATCCTTTAGGGGTAAAAGGGTTAACATATGTTTGGGCATAGATGTTGGCCCTTGAAAATCTAAGGAGAAAATACATATATGTAAACAAATAATTTGACATAGAATATATTTTGTAATTTACAATGATGAATTCTTATGAGATTACTTTCTTTGAAGAATAACCTTCCCGATGAGCCGTCCAAAGACAAGAAAGATTTAGATGAGAGTCAGAGTCAGGAAAACACTGATGTGGATGCTGATAAAAAGCGTCTGAAGAGAAAGTTGAAGCGGTTTTCATTTCCCAAGATAAATTTAGAGTCGGACTCGAGCAGTGGAAGATCTACGCCCGCAAGGTCAGAGGAAAGTGGAGAAGAGGCAGCAAAAGATATCGTAAGTACATTACTGCCGTAGTGATTTATCCATTTTATTATTTTTATTAAAATTTCTGTATCATATATGCCTTGTGACAGAGAGGGTGCGTGATTGGAGAAAGTGATATTTTGAATCATGACAGATTTTTAACCCTTTCACCCCCAAAGGACATACTGGTACGTTTCACAAAACTCATCCCCTTACCCCCATGGACGTACCGGTACGTCCTTGCAAAAAACTGCCTTTTTTTTTTTTTTTTTTTTGCATAATTTTGATAATTTTTTGAGAAACTTCAGGCATTTTCCAAGAGAATGAGACCAACCTGACCTCTCTATGACAAAAATTAAGGCTGTTAGAGCAATTTTAAAAAAATATACTGCAAAATGTGCTTGGAAAAAAAATAACCCTTGGGGGTTAAGGGTTGGAAAGTTCCAAATTGCCTGGGGGTAAAAGGGTTAATGAAAAATTAATATATTACATGTACCATCATTACCACTGCCATAGGTCAGAGAAAGAGGAAGATAAGGGATGATGAGAATGCAATCAAAACTCAGTGTTTACATTTTTTTCAGCTGGACTCGCATAGATAAAAGTTGATTTCATTGGTTATGTTATTTCTCCTCAAATAGCCTATTTATTATGAAATTATGCCAGCGATATATAGGGTAAATATGGTTCCTTTTATTATCAGTTACCATACCTAAGCTCACGCTAACCTACAAATACTTGATAAGACAAGAGATTTGATAAATATTGTGGCGCATGAATTGCAGATCCGAAATGTCTGCAGATACAAAAAAAAATCTATTTTTGAGTAGTGACGCATAAAAGGGGAATTGCTCGATCCGAACGCTCATATTTCAGGACCATATTGTTAGCCATATTCTAAAGCTATTAGCTTTTTTAAAGATGTCAATCTTCAATTAGGTTACGGTACTGTTTGCAAACATAAAATTTGCACCATCATGTTTTGATTCCAAATTTCGGATATAGAAACTAGATTTAAACATGTTTTTATCCCAATTTTCAGATATAGTAACTGATCCTAGGTTTAAACATTACTTTGGTATACAGAATGTCCGCAAATAAAAACTTGACATGTTTCATGATGCAATTTTCAAGTCCAAATTTGTAAAATATTCGCCTAGGGTAGGCTTCAGCTAAGTCGCATGCCTACGATTTCAGTTGTATAAGTCAACAACTCGTCCCGTTTTTATGGCAAACGTTGTCTTGCTTACTATATTAAACTATAAGATATTGTTTTATTTCAGTTTTTCATTATGAATTTTTAATACGGTATCAAGGATATATGATTTCAGATTTCAGTTAGATTTGTATTTCTATATTTGGGTGTTTGTGAGCCGAATGTCGAGGGTCTTCTGTATGTTAACCCTTTTACCCCCAAAGGACGTACTGGTACGCTTCACAAAACTCATCCCTTTACCCCCATGGACGTAACGGTACGTCCTTGCAAAAAAACGGCTAATTACATTTTATTGCATATTTATGATAACTTTTTGAGAAACTTCAGGCATTTTCCAAAAGAATGAGACCAACCTGACCTCTCTATGACAAAAATTAAGGCTGTTAGAGCAATTTACAAAATATATACAGTATTGCAAAATGTGCTTGAAAAAGAAAATGCCTTGGGGTTAAGGGTTGGAAAGTTCCAAATAGCTTGGGGGTAAAAGGGTTAAAATCCTAAAATAGAGTATACAATTAAAATTTGGGTCAAATATTCCTTGGGTATATGTATAGCGGCAAGATAAGTTGCTTTAAATATATTCTTTCGTAATTTACAAAGAAGAATTCTATTAACAAAAGTACTTCCACAGAATAAAAGCCGTCTAGACGAGTCGTCGAAAGACAAGAGAAATTCAAGCAAAGATCAAAATCAGGAAAACTCTGATGTCGAATCTAATGAAAACTCACAGAAGAAGAAGTTTAAAAGATCTTCCTCGTGTAAGACAAATTTAGAGGCGGACTCAACCAGTGGACGATCTACGCCCGCAAGGTCGGATGAAAGTGAAGAGGCACCGAAAGATAATGAATGTGGAGAAAAGGCAACTAAAGAGAATGTAAGTACAGTACTGCATATAGTGTTTTTTATTTTATTATCTTGACTACAAATTCAGTGTGATAAAATGTATTTCCTGTACAGTAGTAGGTTGTTATTATTACTTGCTTAGCTACAACCTTAGTTGGAAGAGCAGAATACTATGAGCCTGAGAGCTCTAACAGTATACATACATACATACAAATCTATATATATATATATATATATATATATATATATATATATATATATATATATATATATATATATATATATATATATATATATATATATATATACACGTACATACATACATACATACATACATACATACACCAAGGCACTTCCCCAAATTTTGGAGGATAGCCGACATCAAACAAATGAAACAGAAAAGGGGGACTTCTCTCTACGTTCCTCCCAGCCTGACAAGGGATTCAACCGAGTTCGGCTGGTACTGCTAGGGGTGCCACAGCCCACCCTCCCCCTTATCCACCACAGATGAAGCTTCATAACGCTGAATTCCATACTGCTGCTACCTCCGCGGTCTTCCAAGGTACCGGAGGAAGCAGCAGAGCCTACCGGAACTACGTCACAATCGCTCGCCATTCATTCCTATTTCTAGCACGCTCTCTTGCTTCTCTTACATCTATCCTCCTATCACCCAGAGCTTCCTTCACTCCATCCATCCACCCAAACCTTGGCCCTCCTCTTGTGCTTCTCCCATCAACTCTTGCATTCATCACCTTCTTTAGCAGACAGCCATTTTCCATTCTCTCAACATGGCCAAACCACCTCAACACATTCATATCCACTCTAGCTGCTAACTCATTTCTTACACTCGTTTTCACCCTCACTACTTCGTTCCTAACCCTATCTACTCGAGGTACACCAGCCATACTCCTTAGACATTTCATCTCAAACACATTCAATTTCTTGTCTCTCCGTCACTTTCATTCCCCACAACTCAGATCCATACATCACAGTTGGTACAATCACTTTCTCATATAGAACTCTCTTTACATTCATGCCCAAGCCTCTATTTTTTACTACTCCCTTAACTGCCCCCAACACTTTGCATCCTTCATTTATTCTCTGACGTACATCTGCTTCCACTCCACCATTTGCTGCAACAACAGACCCCAAGTACTTAAACTGATCCACCTCCTCAAGTAACTCTCCATTCAACATGACATTCAACCTCGCACCACCCTCCCTTCTCGCACATCTCATAACCTTACTCTTACCCACATTAACTCTCAACTTCCTTCTCTCACACACCCTTCCAAGTTCTGTCACTAATCGGCCAAGCTTCTCTTCCACGTCTGCTACCAGTACAGTATCATCCGCAAACAACAACTGATTTACCTGCCATTCATGGTCATTCTCGTCTACCAATTTCAATCCTCGTCCAAGCACTCGAGCATTCACCTCTCTCACCACTCCATCAACATACAAGTTAAACAACCACGGCGACATCACACATCCCTGTCTCAGCCCCACTCACCGGAAACCAATCGGTCACTTCATTTCCTATCCTAACACATGCTTTACTACCTTTGTAGAAACTTTTCACTGCTTGCAACAACCTTCCACCAACTCCATATAACCTCATCACATTCCACATTGCTTCCCTATCAACTCTATCATATGCTTTCTCCAGATCCATAAACGCAACATACACCTCTTTACCTTTTACTAAATATTTCTCGCATATCTGCCTAACTGTAAAAATCTGATTTGTACAACCCCTACATCTTCTAAAACAACCCTGTACTTCAAAGATTTCATTCTCTATTTTATCCTTAATCCTATTAATCAGTACTCTACCATACACTTTTCCCACCACACAACAAACTAATACCCCTGGAATTACAACACTCATGCACATCTCCCTTTCCCTTATATAGTGGTACAATACACGCACAAACCCAATCTACTGGTACCATTAACAACACAAAACACATATTAAACAATCTCACCAACCATTCAAGTACAGTCACACCCCCTTCCTTCAACATCTCAGCTCTCACACCATCCATACCAGATACTTTTCCTACTCTCGTTTCATCTAGTGCTCTCCTCACTTCCTCTCTTGTAATCTCTCTCTTATTCTCATCTCCCATCACCGGCACCTCAACACCTGCAACTGCAATTATATGTGCCTCCCTGTTATCCTCAACATTCATTTAACTTTCAAAATATTCCGCCCACCTTTTCCTTGCCTCCTCAACTTTTAACAACCTTCCATTTCCATCTTTTACTGTCTTCAATTCTTGAACCAGCCTTCCTTACTCTCTTCATATCTATTATATATATATATATATATATATATATATATATATATATATATATATATATATATATATATATATATATATATATATATATATATATATATATATATATATATACACATATATATATATATATATATATATATATATATATATATATATATATGTATATGTATATATATATATATATATATATATATATATATATATATATATATACAGATATAGATATATATATATATATATATATATATATATATATATATATATATATATATATACAGATATAGATATATATATATATATATATATATATATATATATATATATATATATATATAGATATATATATATATATATATATATATATATATATATATATATATATATATATATATATATATATATATATATATATATATATATATATATATATATATATATATATATATATATATATATATATATATATATATATATATATATATATATATATATATATATATATATATATATATATATATATATATATATATATATATATATATATATATATATATATATATATATATATATATATATATATATATATATATATATATATATATATATATATATATATATAGATATATATATATATATATATATATATATATATATATATATAGATATATATATATAGATATATATATATATATATATATATATATATATATATATATATATATATATATATATATATATATATATATATATATATATATATAATAGATGGACAAGATTAATAACAGAATGGGTCCCTTGATACTGCAAACAGAGCAGCAAAAGGAATAGAAGGTGATGAATTGACGACATAAGAAAATTTGCCAATACCGTGTATGCTGGCATAGAAAGGTCATAAACAGATGCATGCGCAAGGATTTCGGAGGTCTTTGGCCTACAGTGGGCTAGCAATGGCTGATGATGATGCTGATGATTCATATGTTTTAACCCTTTTACCCCCAAAGGACGTACTGGTACGTTTCACAAAAGCCATCCCTTTACCCCCATGGACGTACCGGTACGTCCTTGCAAAAAAATGCTATAGAATGTTTTTTTTCATATTTTTGATAATTTTTTGAGAAACTTCAGGCATTTTCCAAGAGAATGAGACCAACCTGACCTCTCTATGACAAAAATTAAGGCTGTTAGAGCAATTTAAAAAAAATATACTGCAAAATGTGCTGGGAAAAAAATAACCCCCTGGCAGTTAAGGGTTGGATATTTCCAAATAGCCTGGGGGTAAAAGGGTTAACATGTTTTGTTTGAGGTCGGAGGGAATGTGACTCCAATTTTTAAAGCACAGCAACCGCACGGGAATTATTGATATAATAAATTTTATCAAGAATTTTCTGTCGCAGGCAAGTGATTCCCGACAATCGAAAAGATCTTCCAAAGTTATCTGCAACACTGATTACGGACGATTAGTTTGGGCAAAGACGGGCACCTCCAGACCCTGGCCAGGTAAGTCTTTTGGTGTAGTTGTGCCATTATATTTGTTCATTATTTATGATCTTGGAGTAAAGAAAGCTTTGGTTGATAGGAGGATAGATTGGAAAGAGGCAAGAGAGCATGCGAGAAATAGGAATGAATGGCGAGTAATTGTGATTGGAGATAAATCGTGCCTCAGTATCTAGTTTAAGATATTAATATTCAGAACCATTTATTTGTTAAACTAGATGTTAGACACTATTTGTCACATTCCTTTATTCGGAGAACAAGGTGTATGTCTGAGAGATGTAAGTTTTATGATAATATTGATATACATATTGAGAGTAATAGTCATTGATTATATTTTAAATTCTGTTATTTTTCCTAATATTACATTTTGTTTCTGGATAAGAGGTCAGTGACGTCACACATCAAGTTAGTTTAAAGTCAGAGGAAGGACTTGAAGGTATAATTTCACAAAGTGGTAGTTCAGCTACTTCTCTTTTTGTGTTGAATATTTTTTATAAAGGATTCACTCTACTACAGAATGGTTCTCTTTTAGACTTGCTATGGGTCAGTTTGACATGCTTATGAAAGGAATGAAAATTACTTATATGTGTCAAGGGAAACATTTACAGATATAAAGAAACAGAAACGTGATTTTATAAAGGAAAGGGGATTTATCCACAGAAGACTTGAAATGGTTGAGCAGTTTTTCAGTATCTTTTAGATAGTCGCTTTTAACAAAACATTACATTATTGAAAGAAGCCTAGTTTTAATAGAATTTACTGGCATGTGGGCAAGACATTTTACTAGGGTAGGAAACAGGAGCTTTTTATTTTGGAGGTAGACATCGACACATCAAATGGAAGCTTTATGAACATCAAGTGTGTATAAGAATAAATTTTATCATTAGGATTCTCATTTACAATAATTGCTAATCTCTTTTTTTCGTATCCCTTTAGGTTCCCTTTAGCCAAAATACTACTTGCATGAATACCTCACCTGTATGTCGTCTGCTTTGCATGTTTTGTCTCGCTTGGCTCATTCACGGTAAAGTGCTTATCTAAGCTTCTTCTACAGAATGTTTTCTGCTTTTTGTTAAACAATGCTTCATTTTTGTTGCTTTTTTGTTATATTCTTATTTTGCTTCTGAGTATTATGTTTAATTTCTTTAATCAGTTTGAATTTTTATTTTATTTAAGAGTTTCAAAGTTAGTAGCTGCTATTTTTTGTTTTTATTTTTGTTTCATTCTAATTTTACTTTAATATTTCCAGTTTTTATACAAGATATTCCATGAAACATGCTGTCTTTTTTTCACACCTATAATTGATGTTGCATTTACACTAAGCAAGAGTGGAAGGAAAGATGAAGATGAATGAAGCTAAGATTAAACACTGCCTGAAACTTTCTCCATAAAACATGCTGTCTTTTTTTTACACCTGTGATGGATGTTACAAGTGGAAAGATGAAGATGAATGAAGCTGTTTTTAGACATTGCCTGAAACTTCCGTAGCTTAGAGAAGGCCTTGTACTGTTTGACACTGAATGCTCTTCTTTTTTTATATATTTGATTCATCTCGAGTTAACGAGTTAACCCTTCTACCCCCAGGCTATTTGGAACTTTTCAACCCTTAACACCCAGGCTTTTTTTTTTTTTTTTTTTTTTTAAGCACATTTTGCAATATATATTTTTTGAATTGCTCTAACGGCCTTAATTTTCATCATAGAGAGGTCTGGTTGGTCTCATTCTTTTGGAAAATGCCTGAAGTTTCTCATAAAGTTATCAAAAATATGCAAAAAAAAAAAATGTAGATAGCAGTTTTTTGCAAGGACGTACCAGTACGTCCATGGGGGTAAAGGGATGAGTTTTGTGAAACGTATCAGTATGTCCATTGGGGGTAAAAGGGTTAATGGCATCTGTGTAGCTAACCAGACCGACTGATTTTATCATGTACTTCATATTTATTTAAAAACAACTAAGAATTTTAATAATTTTGTGGTAATTTTTGCTATGAGTTTGTGGGTGTAATGTAAGTCTTTGCAAGTGAGTTACTATCTACAGAGTTTCTTGTCCCATATCTACCTCACTTTGTTCCAATTTCCTCCTCTTTGGAAGTAGTCAAGGAGTGTGACGTGTTATTTTAGAGCAATTATAAAAGATTGCCGTACAGTATATGTTTGTGATGGTTTTGTCTCAGTATGAATGTAATAAACGTGAGTGGACGCAGCCATTTTATTGAAAATAAACCCCACCTCACTTTGTTCCAATTTCCTCCTCTTTGGAAGTAGTCAAGGAGTGTGACGTGTTATTTTAGAGAAATTATAAAAGATTGCCGTATATGTTTGTGATGGTTTTGTCTCAGTATGAATGTAATAAACATGAGTGGACGCAGCCATTTTATTAAAAAACAAACCCCACAACCTTAATCACTCTTAACTGTCAAATGTCTCTACAACACAAACTTAACCTTACGTTATACTTATCTTTAACTGAACTACTGAACAAAAATGACATTTAAGCAGAACATAACCTTAAAACTATATTCCTTAGAAATTACATTACACGAAAACTAACCAACATTCAAAGAAACCCCCAAAAATCAATCGCAAAATTCAACACTAAAACAAACAAAACTTAAAACTAAAATGCGCTGTAACCTTAACTTCAAAACAATATAAAACGAATACAGCATATGTAGTGCGCGTGTGTTTACGAACACCGTCCCAAATCCTCTGTCTAATAGCAAATACACTTAACTAACATTCACTAAGCTGAAGTCTATCGGCACAGCCACCACTCTGTGGCTCACAGAACACTGCCTCAGTTGATCGGGGTCATGGATATCAAAATCATATCATCATCGTCATCATCAAACGGAATCTTAATTTACAGGCCAGGTCATCAACAGTTGTACAGTCTTAAGAGATCAGTCTAATAAAAGTCTTTAGGAAACTGGGTCAGCATCAATAAGTCCACCTTCAGAAAAAAGTACCTCTCGCAACACTCTACCTAACTTAACTTGCATTATAATCAAAGACAATTAATAAACTTTCTCTCATTCACAACCACTCCAAATAAAGATAAACAATGCTTACTGATAAGATGCAAAACCTCTTCCAAAGTTGATATATAATTGATATTAAATCCAACGCACGCACACACACACGAGATTTGTAGGGGCTTTTACAGCTTAAAGGTCTAAATGTTTTAAAGGTTGCTCATTAATGGCAAAGGCAAAGGACCATATATACATAGGATCAGAGCCTAGGCTTCCCTCTCCATCAAGCTGGGACCATGGAGGGCCAGGCAATGGGTGTTGATAACTCATCAGGTAGACCTATAGGCTCCCCCAGAGCCTACAGGACAATGAGGTTGCAGACGCTGCTAGAAACTATTGAGCAGGTCTCTAAGTCTCGTCCAAAAGATTCTCAGAGTGTGAGGCTATTGATAAGTCATTACTATTATCACTTCTGTTCCAACAGCCCATCGGCCATCAACCTTTATGTAAAGGATAGAGTAATTAGTTGGTATAAGGAGGAAGACTTTAATCTTCTCACCACCTTTATTTCTATTGCCGACTCAATTTTTCCCATTTACACCCTATGAAGAACATGTCTCCAAGCACGAGCTTTAAAGTGCCCCCTTCTCTTGAGAGTCAGTACTTTAAGTCTATGAAATGGCCTCACTAATTGGAGAGAGGTATCATCATGATTTGGGTACCTAAGGGGGGAGGTCTCTTTAATCCGTTTACTCCAAAGCTATGCTAGGTCCTAAAATTAATTGCCTGTGTAGCTGTCCCCACCACGTAATCAGGAAAACTGCTTTCATAGTAACCTCTCCGTATTCAAGGAATGTCATTGAGCCGCATGCCCTATCAAATTGTTATGTAGTGATGATGTGGACCGCCTTTAGTTTGGTAAGTTCTTTTATAGATTGAGCATCCTTCGTTTAATGTGGGCTCCCACCCCATGCAAAATATTGCATGCGTATTTTTCCTGTGGCTTTGTTTTCCGGATAATTCATCCTTACTAGTGAACATTGTTGTTGTCCCCTCTACAAGGTTTACTTTGTTTTCCTTAAGTAGGTTAAAGGTAAAATTGCCTTGGGAAATATGTTAAAAGGTTTTAATTTGTTAAAATGACGCTGTTATTTTCCCAAGAATGTTTACTCTTCAGTAACCATAAGAAAAAATATCTAAAACATCTTAACTTTTGATCACGAGGAAATGGAGTTTTATTTTTTGTTCTCTAATTTTAGTCTTGCTATTATCATGATAGATATTTTCTATAGGAAGTATATCAAAATTACAATTGAAGTTCTTATAAATCAATTTTAGTACCCGATTAATATTATTTTTTTTTTTCAGCTGTAATTGTGAATTACGAGCATTGTGGAGAAAGTAAGCCGCCAAATGAGAAAGCATGGGTCTTGTGGTTTGGAGACTATCGAATAACGCAGGTAGAATATTGGTTTTGTAGTTTTTGATACTCGATGTTCTTTAAAAGTAAATTAACGTCAAGGTTATTCACATATATGAATAAAAGTTACGTTATATCTGCTTTCATTAACAGTTTTAGTTCTTTGTTATAGTCCCTAGGATGCTTAATTTAGTATGAAAATCTCCATCTTATGAAATGATTAAAAAAACTCCTAATTACATTTGAAATTACGTATTGCATGCACATGGAAACTGATATAAGGAAAATGAAGTAGGTGATAAAATAGAAAAAAATGATGTGAAAAAGTAGACAGAAAAGAAAAGAACAAGAATTAAAGAATTTACTCGCACTGACAATAAGTACTTTAGTACCAGTTTCAAATAAGGTGATGATGATTTGTCTCAGATATTTAAGCATCGTTCGGAAGAATTTAGATCAGTATTTTGTTTCAAAATTTTATAAGATTTAAAGTTCTAACTTTTAGCCTGTAGTAGGTAAGCCATCTCTTCTTTCTCCATAGAATCAAAGGCTTATAGTTAATCATGCTTGGTCTATGATATTTAATCATTATTCTGAAGAATTCAGATCAGTATTCTATGTTTTAAAATTTAAAGTTCAAACTTTTTAGCTTAAATTGGGAAAGCAATTTTTTTTTGTTAATCTGTATTTCATTATTTTTCAGGTGCCATTAATCAAAGTCACTGATTTTGTAAAGAACTTCAAAAATACTTTTGTAACTTCTTACAATTCAAGCTACAACATTGCAGTCGTGGAATGTCTTAAGGTAAGGGAGATTCTTATTAACCTTTTACCCCCAAAGGACGTACTGGTACGTTTCACAAGAGCCATCCCTTTACCCACATGGACGTACCGGTACGTCCTTGCAAAAAAATGCTATACAAATTTTTTTTTTCATATTTTTTATAATTTTTTTTTTAGAAAATTCAGGCATTTTCCAAGAGAATGAGACCAACCTGACCTCTCTATGACAAAAATTAAGGCTGTTAGAGCAATTTAAAAGAAATATACTGCAAAATGTGCTGGGGAAAAAATAACCCCCTGGGGCTTAAGGGTTGGAAATTTCCAAATAGCCTGGGGGTAAAAGGGTTAAGTGTTACAGTATTGTATTTAATTTTTAAGCCTTTTACTCCCAGGCTATTTGGAAATTTCCAACCCTTAACCCCCAGGGGTTATTTATTTCAAGCATATTTTGCAGTATATTTTTTTTAAATTGCTCTAACAACCTTAATTTTCATCATAGAGAGGTCAGGTTGGTCTCATTCTTTTGGAAAATGCCTGAAGTTTCTCAAAAATTTATCAAAAATATGCAAAAAAAAAAAAAATGATAATAGCAGTTTTTTGCAAGGATGTACCGGTACGTCCATGGGGGTAAAGGGATGAGTTTTGTGAAACATACCAGTATGTCCTTTGGGGGTAAAAGGGTTAATGTGAGATTTTGGGCCACACCGTATTGAAGAAGCATTATACTGGCTGTTACTAAATTATGGAATAATCTTTTTGAATTGTTGGTATTTTAAAATATCAAACTTTATGCTGTTTTGTTACAAGTTAGATAACATAAGTTGAACTTTGTAGTTTTTTATTTATCGTAGCTATTGTATTTGTTTTTTCATCCTCATTTTTTTTTATTAGTTTACTCTCTATTTCTCTTTTGAATTTTGGATATTAGCATGCTCTCCTTATTGAAGTTCTTGTTCATGTAGCTAGTCTGATTTTCCAACAAAATTTACATTTTGACTTTCAATACCAATAGACGTATTAACAAAACAGTGCATTAATTCATTACTATAATGATAATGAAGTTAGCATATTTTCGTGGACATTTTGTTATATGACTTTTAGTTTTTATTTATGCATGTTAGGTAATTCTTTTCATCAGACTGGCATCTTATTGTATTTAATTTTTATAATTTCTTGAGACTTCTTGTGTTTTTTTATGTAACTTTTTAACCACTTTTATGTCTTACCTGTTCAGATTCCCTTCTCTCAGTATGTCCGTCCCATCCATGATTTTGCGGGCATGTGTTAATGCAAGCTAATAGAATGATTATGGTTCTGTAAACATGTATATCATCGTGTATTTGGTGTATCTGAAAATAGATAAATGCACCAGTAGTATGAAGCGGAGAATATATTTTCATTCATTTATGCGCCCTGTATGAGAAACATTTGACAAAATTTACTCCTCTGTTTACCAGACTATTTCGTAGCTTACCCTTATATATGTCTCCTGTTTTGTTTGTACTGCATTTTACATTTTGTAAATACAGATGTGCAGTTTGAAATGATAATCCATTCAGTTGTGTTGTATCTACGTTCACCTACATTCATGGCCTCTCTTGTCCCTGACACTCAGTCTTTTGTCTCAAACAAGAGTGACCATTTTCACATGTGCAACATGGAGACGTTAGGAGGTACTAAACTGCTCCTTGTGGAATCCCCAAGACATTGCCAAAGCATTTTAGTGCTTAGCAAATTTGACCTGTTTTCGATAATTTGCTTTCAATATTGATCGATCAATATTAATTTTAAGTTCATCAGGTCTAATTATCCACTGTTTTACTGTATCTCCTGTTTTGAAAACTGTAACTAGAACCTTTGATACTTACAGGTTTTGTCTTCGCCTACATCCTGTATCATCATCGTCCTATATTTAGGAGTGGCTTTTGTGAATAATGTCCTTGTGAAGTATTTGTACATGTGCAGGTATTCCAAGTTTTCTTGTTATTCTCCAGTGTTTATATTGTTATTCTAATTGAATATTTGACAAATGTCAACTGCTTTTCTTATGTCCTCTAGCTGGTATTTGTAAAAAGAAAATCTTTCTTAAGCCTCCTAGTGCTTTGTGTTAGTCATGGTAGTTTGGTTTTGTATTCTTGCTATTTGTTTCTATTGTGTATGTGTCCCAAGGTACCATACATATGCTTGAGGAACCTTGCTTGGGAAATCCAGGGAGTCCTATCATAACTTTGTTTCCTCGCCGAAGGTATACGTTCATCTGATATGTAGCTCTTTGTTGTGGCCAGGACTAGTTTCCTGCACACATCTAACTCTTGCTACATTAGTATCCATAGTAATGAGCAAACTACTGCCAGTGTTTATGTGTCCCGCCTGTTGTAGTTGGCCTCCTGAGCTTCCTTGTCGTTTATCAAGGTGAAGTAGTAACTGTCTTTTAATGATGTGCATTTCCCCATTGCCGAACCTGCTCACTCAGTTATCCGTCCAAATGTCTGTTTCTCATCTCCACTCAATTACCTGACTTTGAAAGAGCCTACGTTTCTCAGCTTTGTGTTTGCTCTTCCTCTGCACCTTCTGTACATATTATACCAGTAGGTCTTACCATTATACTTACTGTGACTACTGATTCTGCTGATTGGTGCTTCTGTTGGTTTTAGTGTCTGCTTCAATTAATTTAGTTGCTACTAAAGTTTGAAATGAACCTAAATTGTACAACCTATAACTATTGACAAAGCCATTACCTCGCTCATAACTCTTGTTCTTCAGAGCGTTTTGACAATCCCTTCAATCTAAGTTCTTATGCTTGCACAGTCACCTTACTCGATTCATTATCTGCGGAACAATTCCTTCCCTCATAAATATAATTTTATTTCATTGTAATGCCCCGGTTTTGTTTTCTAACAAATGTGATTTTAAAAGCAAAATATATATTACTTTTTCGCAACAAATTCCATCCTCTCTCCCCTCCTAATTGCAGATGGTATAGACAGGACAAGAAGTGACAAATATTCCACCACAGTCGATGCTCATTAACCCTAATGCACTCTCAGGCCAGAAAGAAGGGGAACTCATGTCAATGTCAACTCGTCGTTCATATTGCTTTCAGTTTTAGTAGCTGTAGCTATTCACCAAAACAAAAATAATAGTAATAAACTGCCTCTCTAACATATTTAGACTGGATCTCCCATTTTATCCGGGAGACAATTGGTTCTGTTACCTTTACCATTTTGACATTTTTATTGCTTTATTCTTGCTTGAGTGTTAATCAAATTTCAAAATTATTTTCTTCATATAACTAAATACCTATCCCAGCTCATGATTTTGTACTATAGCGGGCTTTTGTTGTCCTTACTTCATATTTTATTTCACAATCTTATACATTGTTGTACTTATACAAATTGACATACACTTGTTGTATACATTGCAAGTTTGTTTAATGATGAAAGGGAATGACTTGCAGTGACCACTCCAGTCTCTCGTACATTTGCAAAAACATTTGTCTCAAAATGAATCAGAATGAATAGCAGATAGCCTTGCAGAATTCAAATGACTGGTATACAGACAGTATAACATCAGGTTGCTCCTATGCCAATACATGTAACAACATTTGTCCTTCAGTTGTAGGAGTATTTTCAACATGATTTGAACATGTCCTTCTTCGTCAATTTAGGCAGTAATGTATTTGATTAACGTTATATGCATACACATTAGAATTATCGAGTTGAATATGCAGTATTGGATTAGATTATAAAAACATTCTACTACAGCATTATGGGAAAATTGCTATGTATTTTACAAGAATTAAGAGTGGATGAATTGATTGAACACCTTTAGATATATTTTTCCTGAATTTGACATAGAATTACATAAATACTGTTTTCATATTTTAGTTATAAATATTGCAAATATTTTAGGTAGAATGGATAAACAATAAAATCTGTCATTCTGAGAGAGATATTTATAATTGGTTGCTGTGTTGGGGGAATTTTGTTATTAATGAAACAAAAAAGAGGACCTCTCCTCAGGCTGGGAGGAATGTAGAGAGGAGAGGTCCCCTTTTTTGCTTCATTTGTTTGATGTCGGCTACCCCCAAAATTGGGGAAGTGCCTTGGTATATGTATGTGTATGTATTGTGTTTTTGGTGTTGGCTGGACCAAGAGTCTTCGTAATAGATAGATACTTAATGTATGTGTTACTGTATTTTCTATCTCATTTCTGGTGTCCTTACATACTGAACCCTTCACTTTACTTTCATTATATTTTTCTCTCAAGCTAGATAAAGTACAAGAGAATGCAAAAATACAATGGATGTGCAATAGAATAACTAATTGTAATGCTTCATTCTCTGTTGTTAAAATGTCATTATAAAGCGTTAAAATAATTATACTTTTCGTGCTGTATGAAATTTGCAAATGTTGGAGTTCCGCCTCAGTTTCCTGATGATGGTGGTTTTGCATGAACATACATACATACATACATATACCAAAGGCACTTCCCCCAATTTTGGGGGGTAGCCGACATCAACAAGAAACAAAACAAAAAAGGGGACCTCTACTCTCTACGTTCCTCCAGCCTAACCAGGGACTCAGCCGAGTTCAGCTGGTACTGCTAGGGTGCCACAGCCCAACCTCCCACATTTCCACCACAGATGAAGCTTCGTACTGCTGAGTCCCCTATTGCTGCTACCTCCGCGGTCATCTAAGGCACCGGAGGAAGCAGCAGGGCCTACCGGAACTGCGTCACAATCGCTTGCCATTCATTCCTATTTCTAGCACGCTCTCTTGCCTCTCTCACATCCATCCTCCTATCACCCAGAGCTTTCTTCACACCATCCATCCACCCAAACCTTGGCCTTCCTCTTGTACTTCTCCCATCAACTCTTGCATTCATCACCTTCTTTAGCAGACAGCCATTTTCCATTCTCTCAACATGGCCAAACCACCTCAACACATTCATATCCACTCTAGCCGCTAACTCATTTCTTACACCCGTTCTCACCCTCACCACTTCGTTCCTAACCCTATCAACTCGAGATACACCAGCCATACTCCTCAGACACTTAATCTCAAACGCATTCAATTTCTGTCTCTCCATCACTTTCATTCCCCACAACTCCGATCCATACATCACAGTTGGTACAATCACTTTCTCATATAGAACTCTCTTTACATTCATGCCCAACCCTCTATTTTTTACTACTCCCTTAACTGCCCCCAACACTTTGCAACCTTCATTGACTCTCTGACGTACATCTGCTTCCACTCCACCATTTGCTGCAACAACAGACCCCAAGTACTTAAACTGATCCACCTCCTCAAGTAACTCTCCATTCAACATGACATTCAACCTTGCACCACCTTCCCTTCTCGCACATCTCATAACCTTACTCTTACCCACATTAACTCTCAATTTCTTTCTCTCACACACCCTTCCAAATTCTGTCACTAGTCGGTCAAGCTTCTCTTCTGTGTCTGCTACCAGTACAGTATCATCCTCAAACAACAACTGATTTACCTCCCATTCATGATCATTCTCGCCTACCAGTTTTAATCCTCGTCCAAGCACTCGAGCATTCACCTCTCTCACCACTCCATCAACATACAAGTTAAACAACCACGGCGACATCACACATCCCTGTCTCAGCCCCACTCTCACCGGAAACCAATCGCTCACTTCATTTCCTATTCTAACACATGCTTTACTACCTTTGTAGAAACTTTTCACTGCTTGCAACAACCTTCTACCAACTCCATATAACCTCATCACATTCGACATTGCTGCCCTATCAACTCTATCATGTGCTTTCTCCAGATCCATAAACGCAACATACACCTCCTTACGTTTTGCTAAATATTTCCCGCATATCTGCCTAACTGTAAAAATCTGCTTCATACAACCCCTACCTCTTCTAAAACCACCCTGTACTTCCAAGATTGCATTCTCTGTTTTATCCTTAATCCTATTAATCAGTACTCTACCATACACTTTTCCAACTACACTCAACAAACTAATACCTCTTGAATTACAACACTCATGCACATCTCCCTTACCCTTATATAGTGGTACAATACATGCACAGACCCAATCTACTGGTACCATTGACAACACAAAACACACATTAAACAATCTCACCAACCATTCAAGTACAGTCACACCCCCTTCTTTCAACATCTCAGCTTTCACACCATCCATACCAGATGCTTTTCCTACTCTCGTTTCATCTAGTGCTCTCTTCACTTCCTCTATTGTAATCTCTCTCTCATTCTCATCTCCCATCACTGGCACCTCAACACCTGGAACAGCAATTATATCTGCCTCCCTATCATCCTCAACATTCAGCAAACTTTCAAAATATTCCGCCCACCTTTTCCTTGCCTCCTCTCCTTTTAACAACCTTCCATTTCCATCTTTCACTGTCTCTTCAATTCTTGCGCCGGCCTTCCTTACTCTCTTCACTTCTTTCCAAAACTTCTTCTTATTCTCTTCATATGACTGACCCAGTCCCTGACCCCACCTCAGGTCAGCTGCCCTCTTTGCCTCACGTACCTTGCGCTTTACTTCCACCTTTTTCTCTCTATATTTTTCATACTTCTCTATACTATTACTCTGCAGCCATTCTTCAAAAGCCCTCTTTTTCTCTTCCACTTTTACCTTCACTCCTTCATTCCACCATTCACTGCCCTTCCTCATGCTGCCTCTTGCCACATACATCACTTGCAATCCCAACAAAATTTTCTTTTGCTAACTTCCACTCCTCCTCTAAATTACCAGTTTCTCTTACTCTCACCTCGTCATATGCCATTTTCAACCTTTCCTGATATTTACTTTTTACCCCCGGTTTTATTAGCTCTTCAACCCTCACTAGCTTTCTTTTACATCCACCTACTCTATTCCCCCACTCTTTTGCTACAACTAATTTTCCTTCCACCAAAAAATGATCAGACATACCGTTAGCCATACCCCTAAACACGTGCACGTCTTTCAATCTTCCAAACATCCTTTTAGTTATCAACACATAATCCATTAATGCCCTTTCTACTACTCTTCCATTTGCCACTCTTACCCATGTATACTTATTTTTATCTTTTTTTTTAGTTTCTGTAGATAAATGTCTTAACATTTGATAAAGAAAAGTATTGGGTAAGATAGGAAAGGATAGTATTTACTGTATAATGAATTATTTTTATAAGCTATATATGTTAGCGTGTTCATTGCCAGATTTTGTTTCGTGTTGGGAGGAGAGACCCTAATATATCCTTCAAGTTGAGGCACTTGATCTACCCTCATGGTAGGCTTAGTATGGTTTGGGTAGATTTTACGGTTGTTAGATCAACAGCTTCACTGCCTAGAGTGACAATGGTACCCGACAAACTCAGAATGAAATTGGAAAATTTGATGGTGTACCAACCATTTCATAAGATTGCAGCTTAACCCTTTTACCCCCAGGCTATTTGGAAATTTCCAACCCTTAACCCCCAGGGGGTTATTTTTTTCCCATCACATTTTGCAGTATATATTTTTTAAATTGCTCTAACAGCCTTAATTTTCATCATAGAGAGGTCAGGTTGGTCTCATTCTCTTGGAAAATGCCTAAAGTTTCTCCAAAAATTATCAAAAATATGAAAAAAAAAATTTTATAGCATTTTTTTGCAAGGACGTACCGGTACGTCCATGGGGGTAAAGGGATGGCTTTTGTGAAACGTACCAGTACGTCCTTTGGTGGGTAAAAGGGTTAAAACCAAAGTTCAAAGTTTTAGATAATAATTTATGAAATACCGCACAAGCACGTCCAGTTACACTACGAATAATTAATAATTACCGTCGTCCAATTTCAGGTTAGGCAAGTGATTTCTCTTCAGTGTCGTCTGTCTTATGCATCTGTCTGAATTCCCGTATGTTTCAGTCCCCCATTTTATATCTTGTCTTGATTTCAGGAATGTAGAGAGCAGTCTGGATTGGAGGCATTCCCTGACAAGAAACGTTATGTTAAGTGGGGCGAAAATGGTTTGACAGGCTTCAACTACAATGTTCCTGGAAAAGGTACGGTGTTAGAAAGATTGTACAGTATACATTGTGATTTTGTTTTGACGAAAGTACGGTAGATGTCATAATCAACTAGAGTAATTGTATCAGACCTCTTAGATTCAACATGATTCTTGGTGACTTCCAAAACCCTCTGTATGTGCCTTACTTCTTTTTACTGTGTTTGCCTATTAACCCTTTTACCCCCAAAGGACGTACTGGTACGTTTCACAAAACTCATCCCTTTACCCCCATGGACGTACTGGTACGTCCTTGCAAAAAAAAATGCTATTTAAATTTTTTTTTGCATATTTTTGATAATTTTCTGAGAAACTTCAGGCATTTTCCAAAGGAATGAGACCAACCTGACCTCTCTATGACGAAAATTAAGGCTTTTAGAGCAATTTAAAAAAAAATATATACTGCAAAATATGCTTGAAAAAAAATAACCCTTGGGGGTTAAGGGTTGGAAATTTCCAAATAGCCTGGGGGTAAAAGGGTTAAGTGTTACATTTATGCAAACTAATTAAGCTTAAAAATCCCCTATCCCATACATCGGCTTTTCAGTTGCAGTAATTAGTCTCGATCATTGTATGCCCAAATCTGCCTGAAAACTTTTTATCATCGATAATACTTTTGAGGGACTCGGAGCATCAAGAATGATGAATAAAAACAAAATTGAAATATTTGGAATTATATCATTTAAAGCCAGATAATAAATTCCTCTGAACTATTAAAAAATAACATAGTAAAGTGTCACTAAGAGGTTATAAGTCATAAACATTGGAAGTACCACAATGAACCACTGAAATCTCATAAACTAAGCATTCTTGTAACAGGCTGGTAAGCTTACTCTGGGGTTTGGCTTCTCTGTATAGATTGAAAAGTCTTTACAGAAAAATCATACTTGTAGAAAGAAAGGGATGATGAAGGGTTGAGAAAACTTAGATGACGGGAAAAGTTGAATTTGATATGTTCATTCAACTCGGTGATACAATGGGATGAGATACAGATATTAAGATCAGGTTAATCCAATTGACGAGTGAGTAACCGTTTTGCTTTTCATGGTGGTTAAGCCCACTTATTTTTAATGAGTTTCATTGAGCAAACACAGTACAGTACAGTACATACATACATATACCAAAGGCACTTCCCCCAATTTTGGGGGGTAGCCGACATCAACAAAGAAACAAAAACAAAAAGGGGACCTGTACTCTCTACGTTCCTCCCAGCCTAACAAGGGACTCAACTGAGTTCAGCTGGTACTGCTAGGGTGTCACAGCCCACCCTCCCGCATTATCCACCACAGATGAAGCTTCATAATGCTGAATCCCCTACTGCTGCTACCTCCGCGGTCATCTAAGGCATCGGAGGCAGCAGCAGGGCCTACCGGAACTGCACTCCAGAAAAAAACGTAAACAGGAGACTGATAAGAAAAGAGCAAGAAGATCAGCTAGATACGAAAACCCACAACTTGAGCGACCACCTGATAATGTGTTCCCACATTGGAAGTGTGTGTGGATCTAGAATTGGACTTTTCTCATTTGATAACTCATTAAGCTATCTGAAACCTTGATACTTGATATTGAATGATAACTATTATGTTAATGACAATATACCACCAAGAGGGTAAAGGAAACGATAAAATTGTGTTAGAATTTGGGACAGTATACTCTATTTATAGAGTATGAATGTTTGGTTAGAACCTAACATTGTCGTAAGTCTGCAGCTACTATGGACTGTAAATTTATATTTTGCGTCTAATAATGTCTATTTATAGAGTATGAATGTTTGGTTAGAACCTAACATTGTCGTAAGTCTGCAGCTACTATGGACTGTAAATTTATATTTTGCGTCTAATAATGTCTGATTATGTAAACTCGATAGTGTTTTACCATTTGGAAGGTTCAAGAATAAGCTGAACACTTTTTATCTTACAGGAGGATGTTCTCCGAATGTGGCCCGGTGTCTTAGCCGCATCCGGAAAATGAGGTCGCGGGAGAAGTTTTCCTCTTCAGAGGCCTCATTCTTTCCCACTGCCACATCTGATGGCGATGACCCATGTGCAGAAGCGAGAAAAACTTGGAAACCTAAAGGTAATCTTTATTGAATATTTTTACAAGAATTTTTCTTTTTGTAGATTTATTTTAAATTTTACTGGTGATGGTAAAACTGCTACTGATATGAAGTCCTTCATTTGGACCATGTTACACTTTTATGATCTTTTTTCAATATTTATTTTTTATGGATTTTAGTTATAATTAAAGGAATTTATGCTTGAAATATATTATTATTATTATTGTTATTACTTGCTGAGCTACAGCCCAAGTTGGAAAAGCAGGATGCTATAAGCCCAAGGGTTCCAATAGGGAAAATAGCCTAGTGAGAAAAGGAAATAAGAACAAAAAGAGGGTAAAGTAGCAGGAAAATGCATACTGTAATTGATATAAGGAAAAATATTGTTAGTAAGCAGTGCAATTATACAAAATGCAGTATAACATTACGTGAATAGATATAGAAAAGTTGCTATCTGTACATAAAGGTTGATTAAAAGTATTTGTGTTTGAACATTTGCCAGACATACATTTTCAAAAATGCATTTTATAAGCTATTTTTATTTGAAAGGGTCTGCCATTAAAGAAAACAAAAATTTGAGCCACTAGCTCTTGTCTGACTTATATAGAAATTTAAGAAGCTTGTCCAGCTACAAATAAACAAGGCATGAATGTCGTTCAAACCTGAATGCTATGTTTTAAATATTAAACTTAGCCGGTGAATATATAATAGCTGCAACTCTGAGGCTCGACAGACAACATACTCAAAAAACTCGCGAGCGATCGCTATGCAGGTTGCGGATGTGCCCACCAGCGCCAACTGTCGGCCAGATACCACTCTCGAATGTAAACAAAACCTTCAATTCTTCTCTGTCGACGTTGACGACAAGACGTACTTATACTCGCTGTAGAACCTGGAGTTTTCCCATCATCTTTGGTGAAGTACTTTATTTTGGTTTGAGCTTTCGCAGTACAGGTGTTTTTCCTCAACATAAACTCTTGAACTCTTTATTGAATCGGATTACTTGTTGATGACTTGGATTGTTTTTGGAATTTTCTTTGACTAATTCAAAATGGCTGACCCTTCTCAAGTACCTAGGTTTCGAAAGTGTAATGCTAGGGACTGTAATAGGCGTCTTCCAAAGGCTTCTCTCGACCCTCATACTGTTTGTTCCAATTGTCGGGGTAAAACCTGTCAATTGGGAGATCGGTGTGAGGAATGCGTGGGCCTTTCGGAATTCGATTTTATCGAATATGATAAGTACACACGCAGACTAGAGAGAGATAGGGTAAGGAGAAGTTCTTCTAGGTCCGTAGATTTTTCCTCTCCACATGCCCCTGAACCTAATCCTTCCCCTGTAGTGGTTGTTCCTAACCCCCCTTCTAACACTCAGGAACCGTCGATGCAAGACATGTTACGTGCTATCCATGCCTTGGGGGAGAGGGTTGAAGCGTTAGCAAGTGACCGTAATCAACTCATGGCTGACGTGAAGGAACTTAAGTGCCATAGTGCCACGGCGGAAAGTGGGAAAGTGATTAGTGCGCAAAGTGTTGTGAACAGTATTGCGACCGAGGGTTCGTCTGTTCGTGCCTGTCGTTCACCTAGTCAGGGACCTCTTGCAAGCTCCCAAGCCCAGGGGAGAAGCAATGTCGTACGACTTATGGGTTTGAGAGGCCTTGATCAGCGAACAGACGTTCCCTCTATGGTATCAGGCGTATCTCGTCAAGATCGCCCCTACCATAAGACGAGAGAGCCCATTTTTACCTCGTCGTCCGAAGGCGTTTCACGCAAGAAACCATGGAGCAAGGTTTCTAGGCCTTTGAAACGCAAGTCGGTCCCTTCAGGACAGGTCCAACATCCCGGATGTAGTCATTGGGACAGTTCGGACCCGTTGCTGTCATCGGATGACTGCTCGCCGCCTAAGCAAGGCAAAGTTGTGCCGTCTCAGACGCTAACCCCGGCTGTTACCGCACCCGTTACCGTAGACCCTAAATGGGTTGTACTACAGGACATGCAGTCTAAACTTGCGTCCCTTATGGAAGATTACAACGCAGAGAAGGTTTCCGTTGAACCTAGCCGTTTATCTCATGGAGATCCTGGCCGTCAGCCACCCAAGCGTTCTGTTGTGCGTCCTGTTGACATTGGTGTTGCCAGTTCACGTCAACCAGTTGGGGTTGTACCACACCCGATGCGGTCTCGTGTGGACTTTCAACCTAATGTGGACGTTAAGCAACTCACTGATGCGCCTGGTGACGTTCTGGACGTTCGCCAAGCATCAGAGTTGACTTGTTTTGACGCGGTGCGTCAACCTCCGCAACCTAGAGTTGTTTTGACTGCACAACCCAGGCGGTCTAAGCAGTCTCGGGTGGACGCTGTGCGTCCTCACGCACCTGTTGTTGTTGACAGTTCCCAGACTGTTCAGCAGTTTCAGGACGCTGCCTCCTGCTCCGTCCCCTTTACACCGGTGCGGACGGACGCTGCGTGTCAAGCATTGCCTACCCCTGTGCTTGTCTCTCATCAGTTATCAGATGAGGAACTTTCGGATGAGGACGTTGCTGACCCTCAGCCTGAGGATCATCCTTCAGATATTGATGAGCCTAGAGCAGTTCCGCCATCTATGGACTTTAAGAAAGTCATGCTCATCTTTAAAGAGTTGTTCCCTGAACACTTTGTCTCTGTGGCTCCTCGTTCGCCGCCGTCTGAGTTTGTTTTAGGCGTTCCTGCTGCCATGCCAGCCTTTACTAAACTCGTTCTCTCTCGCTCATCCAAGAGAGCTTTACAGCTGTTAGGCGATTGGTTAGAAACCAAGAGGAGTTTAGGGAAGACTTCCTTTGCCTTTCCACCAACTAAACTCTCGTCTAGATCGAGCGTCTGGTATGCCATGGGAGAAGTTCTCGGCTTGGGAGTTCCTGCCTCTGCCCAGGGCGACTTCTCAAGTCTTGTAGACTCTCCCCGCCGCCTAGCCATGAGACGCTCGAAGATTAGTTGGTCATCCTCAGACCTGGACCATCTACTTAGGGCATCTTTAGGGCTTTTGAAGTTTTTAACTTCCTTGACTGGTGTTTGGGAGCCCTGAGTAGGAAAATCTCATCAGCCGATAGGGATGTTTCCTTACTCATCATGTCCTGCATGGATAAGGCCATCCGCGATGGATCCAACGAGCTCTCCGCCTCGTTTACGTCAGGAGTCCTAAAGAAACGAGAGTCTCTGTGCTCTTTTCTGTCAGCAGGAGTGACGCCCTGTCAACGATCTGAGCTACTCTTTGCCCCTTTATCTAAGTTCTTGTTTCCTGAACTTTTGGTTAAAGAAATTTCGTTGTCCCTTGTGCAGAAGGACACCCATGACTTGGTTGCGTCCTCGGCTCGCAAAGGGACCCCTTCGTCTACCTTGTCTGCTAGACCTAGGATAGACACGCCAGCGTCCAGGTTTATTCTGCCCTTTCGTGGCAGAGCCCCCAGCAGGGGAAGTGCTCGTGCCGAAGGAAAGAGAGGAAAGAGGAAAGGAACCAAGTCCTCACGAGGCAGATTCTGACTGCCCGCAGCTTCAGACAGCAGTAGGTGCCAGACTCAAGAACTTCTGGCAAGCCTGGGAGAAGAGAGGCGCAGATCAACAGTCTGTGAGGTTGCTCAGAGAGGGGTACAAAATCCCATTTGTACGCAAACCTCCTCTAGCGACGTCCCCCATCGATCTCTCTCCCAGGTACCGAGAGGAAGCAAGGAGACAAGCCCTGAAACAAGAAGTGTCTCTTTTGCTAGAGAAGGGAGCGGTGGTCAAAGTCTCGGACCTTCAATCACCGGGGTTTTACAACTGTCTCTTCCTAGTACCGAAGAAGACAGGAGGTTGGAGACCGGTGCTAGACGTCAGTGCTCTGAATGTCTTTGTCACAAAGACAAAGTTCACCATGGAGACCACGAAGTCAGTTTTAGCAGCGGTCAGAAAGGGAGACTGAATGGTCTCTCTCGACCTAAGAGACGCTTACTTCCACATCCCCATTCACTCAGATTCCCAACCTTCTCTGAGATTTTGTGTTCGACAATGTGGTGTACCAGTTTCGGGCCCTGTGCTATGGCCTAAGTCCTGCTCCTCTCGTGTTTACGAGGCTTATGAGGAATGTGGCAAAATTCCTTCATTTATCGGGTATCCGAGCCTCCCTTTATTTGGACGACTAGCTTCTCAGAGCCTCGTCCAGTCATCGCTGTCTGAAGGATCTCAATTGGACTTTAGATCTGACCAAGGAATTGGGACTTCTGGTCAACTTGGAAAAGTCCCAGCTGATCCCATCCCAAACTATTCTGTATTTAGGGATGGAGATTCGCAGTCCAGTTTTTCGGGCTTTTCCGTCGGCCCCCAGAATAGATCAAGCCCTGCTCGTAATCCAAAAGATGTTGAAGAGAGAACGTTGCTCAGTCAGGAATTGGATGAGTCTGATAGGAACTCTATCATCCCTGGAGCAGTTTGTCTCGCTAGGAAGGCTACACCTCCGACCTCTACAATTCCATCTAGCTTTTCACTGGAAAAAGGACAAGACGCTAGAGGCGGTTTCGATCCCAATTTCCGAAAAAGTAAAGACTTGCCTGAATTGGTGGAAAGACAATATCAGTCTACGAGAGGGACTTCCCCTAGCAGTTCAGAAACCAAACCACGTCCTCTTCTCAGACGCATCGGATTTGGGTTGGGGTGCGACACTGGACGGTCGGGAATGCTCAGGTCTGTGGACCTCAAGTCAGAGGAGCATGCATATCAACGGCAAGGAGCTTTTGGCAGTTCATCTGGCCTTGATAAGCTTCGAGAGTCTCCTTCTAGACAAAGTGGTGGAGGTCAACTCGGACAACACCACAGCCTTGGCGTACATTTCCAAACAAGGAGGTACCCACTCTCTGACACTGTACGAGATCGCAAGGGACCTGCTCATCTGGTCAAGAGATCGAGGCATCTCCCTAGTGACGAGGTTTATCCAGGGCGACTTGAACGTTCTAGCAGACTGTCTCAGTCGGAAAGGTCAGGTTATTCCAACCGAATGGACCCTCCACAAGGATGTGTGCAAGAGGCTTTGGGCGACTTGGGGTCAACCCACCATAGACCTCTTTGCAACCTCGATGACCAAGAGGCTTCCAATCTATTGCTCTCCAGTCCCAGACCCAGCAGCAATACATATAGATGCCTTTCTCCTAGACTGGTCTCACCTAGACCTTTACGCATTCCCACCATTCAAGATTGTCAACAAGGTACTGCAGAAGTTCGCCTCTCACGAAGGGACAAGGTTGACGTTAGTTGCTCCCCTCTGGCCCGCGAGAGAATGGTTCACCGAGGTACTTCGATGGCTGGTAGACTTTCCAAGAAGTCTTCCTCTAAGAGTAGACCTATTACGTCAGCCAAAGTAAAGAAGGTACACCAAAGCCTCCACGCTCTTCGTCTGACTGCCTTCAGACTATCGAAAGACTCTCGAGAGCTAGAGGCTTTTCGAAGGAGGCAGCCAGTGCGATTGCAAGAGCGAGGAGAGCTTCTACCATTAGAGTTTACCAATCTAAGTGGGAAATCTTCCGAGACTGGTGCAAGTCAGTTTCTGTATCCTCGTCCAGTACCTCTGTAGCCCAAATCGCAGACTTTCTCTTATATCTGAGAAGAGTTCGCTCCCTTTCAGCTCCCACGATCAAGGGCTACAGGAGCATGTTGGCTTCGGTCTTCCGGCATAGAGGCTTAGATCTTTCCAACAATAAAGATCTACAAGATCTCCTTAAGTCTTTTGAGACCTCTAAGGAACGTCGTTTGGCTACACCTGGGTGGAATTTAGACGTGGTCCTAAGATTCCTCATGTCAGACAGGTTCGAGCCTTTACATTCAGCCTCCCTGAAGGATCTCACTCTTAAGACTCTTTTCCTGGTGTGCTTGGCCTCAGCTAAAAGAGTCAGTGAGCTTCATGCCTTCAGCAAGAACATCGGTTTTTCGACAGAAAAAGCCTCTTGTTCTCTTCAACTTGGTTTCCTAGCCAAGAATGAACTGCCTTCTCGTCCTGGGCCTAAATCTTTTGATATTCCTAGCTTATCAAAGATCGTGGGCAACGAGTTAGAGAGAGCATTATGCCCCGTTAGAGCTCTTAAGTTCTATTTAGCTCGTACTAAGCCTTTAAGAGGTAAATCTGAAGCGTTATGGTGTTCGGTTAAGAAACCATCCTTACCTATATCAAAGAATGCTTTGTCATATTTTATCAGATTGTTAATACGAGAAGCTCATTCACACTTGAGTGAGGAAGACCGATCTTTGCTTAAGGTTAAGACGCACGAGATTAGAGCTATAGCAACTTCGTGGCCTTTAAGCAAAATAGATCTCTGCAAATTATCATGGACGCGACCTTTTGGAGAAGCAAGTCAGTGTTCGCGTCATTTTACTTGAAAGATGTCCAGACTCTTTACGAGGACTGCTACACACTGGGTCCATTCATTGCAGCGAGTGCAGTAGTGGGTGAGGGCTCAACCACTACACTTCCCTAATTCCATATCCTTTTAATCTGTCTCTTGAAATGTTTTTAATATTGTTTTTTGGGTTGTACGGAAGGCTAAGAAGCCTTTCGCATCCTGGTTGATTTGGCGGGTGGTCAAAGTCATTTCTTGAGAGCGCCCAGATTAGGGGTTTGATGAGGTCCTGTTGTATGGGTTGCAGCCCTTGATACTTCAGCTCCTGGGAGTCTGTCAGCATCCTAAGAGGATCGCTGGGCTCCATGAGGAAGACAGACTTAAAAGGCAGAGTAATCGTCTAAGTCGACTTCCTTACCAGGTACCTATTTATTTTGGTTTTGTTATATTGATAACTGTCAAAATGAAAAAACTCTTAGCTTATACGCTGTAAACATATTAACTCTGGTCTCTACCCACCTCCTTGGGTGTGAAATAGCTAGTATATATTCACCGGCTAAGTTTTAATATTTAAAAATATTTTAATTATAAAATAAATTTTTGAACATACTTACCCGGTGAATATATAAATTAAATGACCCTCCCTTCCTCCCCAATAGAGACGCAGCGGGACGAGAAGAATTGAAGGTTTTGTTTACATTCGAGAGCGGTATCGGGCCGACAGTTGGCGCTGGTGGGTACACCCGCAACCTGCATAGCGATCGCTCGCGAGTTTTTTGAGTATGTTGTCTGTCGAGCTGCAGAGTTGCAGCTATTATATATTCACCGGGTAAGTATATTCAAAAATTTATTTTATAATTAAAATATCATATTTCAGAGCCTTTAAAAAGCGTAGAATTTTATAATGCATTAATTTCAGGATAAAAAACTAGTTATTTTATTCAAGAAATTCTGTTTAGATTGATCAAGTTATTTTCAATTTACTCATTTGTTCATTTTTTCTTCGTTCGACTCCAGCCGCTCTGATCAAATCTGTCCGAGAGGGAAAGCAAGATGTGGAAAAGATCTGTATTGGGTGCGATAGAATTGATTGCGAAGTTGTGGCTCCACATTCTTATTTTCATGGTGGTACTTGCAGTGCATGTAAGGTAAATAGTGCAGAATTTTTTCTTTATTAACCCTTTTACCCCCAGGCTCTTTGGCAATTTCCAACCCTTAACCCCCAAGGTGTTATTTTTTCTCCAGCACATTTTGCGGTATATTTTTTTTGAATTGCTCTAACAGCCTTAATTTTTGTCATAGAGAGGTCAGGTTGGTCTCATTCTCTTGGAAAATGCCTGAATTTTTTCAGAAAATTATCAAAAAAATGAAAAAAAAATTTTTATAGTTTTTTTTTGCAAGGACGTACCGGTACGTCCATGGGGGTAAAGGGATGAGTTTTGTGAAACGTACCAGTACGTCCTTTGGGGATGAAAGGGTTAAGACTTTAACGTTACACGATCGCTATTCAGTTTAAGGTTCAGTTAATAAGCGTAATAGAGCATGCTGACCAAAATGAATTTGAAACAACTGTGATGATTAAATTTAAAATAGGGAATGGTGAATAAAGTCTTTCTTATTAATTTATGTATTTTTGAAAATTTCTTTCCAAGTATTCTAATCCTTTGAGTTCACTTGTTTTGTTTATTATTCATTTCATTCAATGTTTTTTTAATCATATTTGTTTTGCCAGAAACCCCATTACATATAATTAGCCACTTCATGTCCCATGATACTATTATTATTATTATTATTATTATTGTTATTATTATTATTACCTGCTAAGTTACAACCCTAGTTGGAAAAGCAGGATGCTATAACCCCTGGGGCTCCAACTGGGAAAATAGCTCGTTGAGGAAAGGAAAAAAGGAAAATAAAATATTTTAAGAAGAGTAACAACAATAAATATCATCTATATAAACTATAAAAACTTTAACAAAACAAGAGGAAGAGAAATAAGATAGGAGTGTGCGCTCGAGTGTACCTTCAAGCAAGAGAACTCTTAACCCAAGACAGTGGAAGACCATTGTACAGAGGTTGTGGCACTACCCAAGACTAGAGAACAATGGTTTAATTTTGGAGTGTCCTAGAAGCAGTTCCTTTCTTGAAAAAAAAGATGAATCATCCTCTCCAATTACTGGACTCCCCAGATATTGTTTGCAGTTATCAACAATTAATCTAAGGATTGCATGATTTCTTTACTTTCATTGGCCTTGGTTTTGTGATTTGCTTATGTCATTGAAGAAATTAGCAAGAAGGTACCTATTGTTATTCTCTTTGTCTAATTGTAGGTGTTGGGTATAGAACTAGCCATCAACTACACTTCGTTTTCAAGTAATTTCTGTATATACTGGCATTTTACATACATACATATACCAAGGCACTTCCCCCAATTTTGGAGGGTAGCCAACATCAAACAAATGAAACAAAAAAAGGGGATGTCTCCTCTCTATGTTCCTCCCAGCCTGACTGGCTTTTTATTGGTATATTTTTTGTTAATAATAGCCTGATTTTGACATAATTCTTTGCATTCTACCTAACAAAGGATAGGCTTATTGCTTTTAAAAGAAGAGCTGCTTACCATAGCTAAAGAGTCTCTTCTACCCTTACCAAGTGGAAAGTAGGCTTTTAAAAGAAGAGGTGCTTACCATAGCTAAAGAGTCTCTTCTACCCTTACCAAGTGGAAAGTAGGCTTTTAAAAGAAGAGCTGCTTACCATAGCTAAAGAGTCTCTTCTACCCTTACCAAGTGGAAAGTAGCCACTAAATAATTACAGTGCAGTGGTTTACCCCTTCAGTGCAGGAGGCTGATGGTGATTTGAGTTGAGCGAGCATGATGGTGTGTCATTGTCTTACTGTCACCAGCACAACAAAATGATGCATATGTTTTTTTTCTTTTTCATGCGTATCTTTGCTATAAGCCTTTACATAGTGAGTTGTTGGAGTTTTATGAAATGTTTCGATAAAACAAGTGTAAATTTTTTTTTCTTTAAATGTAAGATTATTTGATTTAAAAACAAATTCCTGTAAGTAATATTCTTTGAAAATGCTTCATATTAAGTTCTGAAACAGAAATAGGCAAATTAAAAACAATTAGTAGGATGTTTGAATTTAGAAAAAGTTACCCTTTTTTAATGTCATGGTATGATTAAAAAAATCATTAACTTTTCAAATCACAAAGTAACCAAAAGATGAATGAAGATTTACATTTTTAAAATATGGTTCTTTATATGTGTGGACATTTAAACTTTCGTTGCTACTTAATAACAAAGCAAGAAAGAATTTTGATATCAACTGAAGAAATTTTTTTGCCAGATATTTGAATTAGAATTGTATTCACAATTATTTGTGGGTCAAAGACAGTGGAAGGTCGCTTTGCGTAGGGCACACCCCCTGGGGCATTTTACCGGCCTGAGGCCTTATGCCTCTCACCTGGAATGGAGTCCTGGTTGGGGGGAAAATTTTCTGGTCGGAAGTTTAAACTAAAGAGTAACTCCTGAGAGAGTAGTCCGTGGTAAGTATGCTAGGAAAATTACAAATTACTAAGAATTTTATATTTTACTAGAAAATTTGATCATCATTAAAGATATTGCTATTTGTTCCGTAACCGAAATACAAACCACGCTATTTACAGAGGGTTTACCTTTTAGCTCAGCTGAAATGGCGAGCCATTAGAATTTAATGAGGGTGTATTACCCCCGCGCTAGTTAGCGGGGGGTTAGGGGAGTGGTAGCTAGCTACCCCTCCCCCCCCTCACACACAGATGAATGCTCACTTTCACTTTTGGCTCGGACTGTGACAGACGTCTCTGTCTTGGTCCTCTCTTGGCAGCCATTGTTTGTTTTGTCTTTACTTAATCGCTTAATTTTCTTTTACTCAATATATATATAAACATGTTTTTCATGTTTGTATATATATTTGAGTATAGAAATCAGTAAGTTTCCTTTTCAGATTTGTGTGTGTAGTGTACGATATCTACGTGGTGTCCTCTGCAGTTTGGCCACCACGGCGTATTTTATGGGTGGCGATCGAGTTTGACTTCGGTCTTTCTCTCTCTCTCTCTCTCTCTTGAGGTCGTTCACCCTTTTACTACGTGTTACTACGCCCTTGTAGCTTCCTTTCCGTATGGGGGGGTTGCTACGCCGTACGTTTGTCTCAATTAGTTTATGAATCTAATTGTAGTTTTTTTTTTTTTTCCAGCTTGTAGAACGATTCCTTTCGGGGTTTTCGTTCTTTCTTTAGTGTTCATTCATTTTTAAATTACATAATTACATAGTTACATAATTATAATTGTTATAATTCTGTTTTGGTTACAGCTCTCCTTCCGTGAGTGTAAGTGGTTGTGAGGGCACGTGCCTGTTGTGTAATTCTTGTTTCCTTTCCCTCGGGATTCCTCTTCGGAGCCTTCCCGGAGAATGAATGTGTACTAATAATTTTTGTTTTATTTCTTTTTTAGTTACCGATCTAGTTCGTTTCTGTAATATGGCAACGGTGTGAGCTGTCTTGTTGAGGCCTGGGGATTCAGCTGTTGCTGCCTCCCCCCTTGTATTTTCGTCAGGGGCGTGTCTCCTTCTACTGGAAGTACTCCCGTGACGACGGACAGCTCTCCAGTTCATTTTAGAACTCTCAGGAGGCTTGCCTCCTTAGGCGGGTAACTTTCCTTCCGAGGGACGTTTTTCCTGTCCAGGCTTAAGTTTTTTCCCTTTTGGGGGGTTCTTCTCTTGCCTTTTTTTTCGTGCGACTTTGCTCTTGGTGCTGAGCGGTCACACCTGCAGTTTCGCTCAAGAGGCTGGGCAACTGCAGGAGCTCCTCTTCGGAGGATTGCTCCTTTTGGGTCACTGGCTGACCAGTCTCTTCTACGAAGTGTTTCTCTTTCGTTCGCGAGAGAGTACACTCATAGAGACTCCTCTTCGGAGGATTCTTCTGCTGCTGTTGCTGTTGGCCTCCCTCGCCGTAAGGTCCACTGTCCGCCTCATCGTAAGGGCCTCTCATCTCCCTATAAGGGTGCTAAGAGGCGCCTTTTTGAATCTCCGTTTGCAGCCTACAACTCCTTTTTCTTGATCTTCCGCCTTAGTGCAGATTGACAGCAGTCTGATCTCGTCTTCCGACGGGCAACGGTCTTCCCGACGGACAACGGTCTTCCGGCGGACAGACAACGGTCTTCCGACGGACATCAGTCTCCCGACGGACAACGATCCCTTCGGGGCAAAGGGTTGCCTCCCACGGGGGTTCTTCCCTTGCGTGTCAGGGTTCCCCTGCGCGCCCTTCTGCTGTGTTCTCTCCTGCTCCTGCTCAGTGCTAGCGCACAGGCGCTCTCCTGCTCATCAGCGCTCTCGTGATGATCATCCCTGCTGTTCCTGTTGGTTCCTGTTACGCGCCCTGTGCGCCCACGTTCGCCCTCGCGATCTAGAACTTCGGTTCAGGTCTGGGTGAAGGACCTCGAACCTCTGCAGGTAAACCATGCTTCCTTGTGTTCCGAGTATTGAGTCAATACTGGCGCGTCCCCCATACCCTGACGAGGTGGTATTGGGAACGTCCTAACCCAGAGCTCCTTCTGGAACTCCAGGTCAACTGTCTAGGACGGGTCACACTTCTTCCTTCACACACAAGCTTACGTAGGCCACATGGTTCATTGCGGAGCAAGGAACTTGTGAGGTGCAGGGACTCCTTTTCTCGAGTGCGACTCACTCGGATTCTGAGTCCCCGGGTAAAGCCAAAGCCAGTATGGCTGGGGACTTTCCACCCTACCTAAGGGGTAAGTCACTCTCTGTAAATAGCGTGGTTTGTATTTCGGTTACGGAACAAATGACAAATTCGAAGATAATTTGTATTTTTCCTAACCATACAAACCTTAGCTATTTACACATATTTGCCCGCCAGCCCTGTCCCCCAAGACAAGTCCTACCTCTAAGTGAAAGTGAGCATTCATGTGTGTGTGAGGGGGGGAGGGGTAGCTAGTTAGGAAAAATACAAATTATCTTCGAATTTGTCATTTTAAGGCAGTTACTTATAAGAAAGCATGATAAGGAATGATCATGTCAGTAGGTTATTTTTTTCAATGAAATAACCGTATTGACCAAACGTAGACGTGTATAACCAGGCAAATGAGTGAATTATTTCTTTTAATAACTCGTAATTAATTCTTTTATAAAACTCTTGTTAATGATTGTCTCGAATTTTCTTTTTTACTGCCTTAGTTTACTTTTATTTGTGCTTGATTGGGCCAAGGATTGTTCGTAAGTATGGAGTCATAAAATTACGGAAGTCCGAGAAATTATAGAAGTCCATAAATAAATATACAGGAGTCCGAGAAATTATGGAAGTCCATAAAATTACAGAAGTCCGAGAAATTACAGAAGTCCATAATTTTACAGAAGTCCATGAAATTATGGAAGTTCATAGAATTACAGAAGTCCGAGAAATTAGGGAAGTCCATAAAATTACAGAAGTCCGAGAAATTAGGGAAGTCCATAAAATTACAGAAGCCTAAGAAATTATGGAAGTCCATAAAATTACAGAAGCCTAAGAAATTATGGAAGTCCATAAAATGACAGAAGCCTAAGAAATTATGGAAGTCCATAAAATTACAGAAGTCTGAGAAATTATGGAAGTCCATAAAATTACAGAAGTCCGAGAAATTATGGAAGTTGATATGATTGATGAAAGAGTAGACGTTGTACTGTATTTGTGTGAAAAGGGCGATGGGGAATACCAGTGAAATATAAAAAGAAAAAATTACCTTTCTATGGGAATGAAAGAAGAGGAAAAAGTTTTTGAGGTAAGAAAGTCAGCATAAGTTGTCTGCAAAGTCAGCAGAGTTTTAAGAATATTTTTAAAAGTAGATGAATTCTTGTTTATTTTTTTTTATTTTCTATGTAAGAAAATATAAAAATTTATTTCACCGTTCGTATAATTCAGTTCTTGGGAATTAGATTCACGAATATTACTGTATCTGCTCTTGTGGCTGGCTGATAGTTATTCTTGGTGTATGCAATCTTGGAAACCTTTGTAATTCTGAAAATAATTCTAGATTCTTTTAAATTTTCATGTTAACATTTTCATAATGCAATACATACCGGTAATTATTCAGTTGCAACAAGTGCTGCAAGTTTTCATATTCCATACCTACTGTTTAGTTTAAATAATTTGAAAGGTAAAATCAGGCAGTTAAAAACTGCCTAATATTACTAATAATTTACCAGTATTTGAAGCCAGCATTCATGTATCGATCACATAACTTCTCAATATCCTAATAATCTTTGTGTACGACGGTATTTTCCTGAAAGTACCCGAGTGTTAATAATGAAGAACTTTCACTCTCCTCTGTAAGGTTTTGAGCCCAAGATAAGTAATATAAGAAGTGAATTCATTGCTTGTACCCAGCGAATGTACGTTGTGTCTCTGGTCTTTAAAGGATTAAAGGCTGCTCATGAATGGCAGAGGCAAGGGACAGTGACAGTGCCCTAGAGAATGACCATAGTGTGTCTGGTCTTTAATGGATTAAAGGCTGCTCATGAAGGGCAGAGGCAAAGGACAGTGACAGTGCCCTAGAGAATGACCATAGTGTGTCTGGTCTTTAAAGGATTAAAGGCTGCTCATGAAAGGCAGAGGCAAGGGACAGCAACAGTGCCCTAGAGAATGACCATATTTGCATATCAGTGCTCAAGCCCCTTCTCCACCTGACGAGGACCAGGGAAGAGCAGGCAATGGCTGTCGATGACTCAGCAGGTAGACATGTATACTCCCCCAAATCCCCCATCTTTAGCTCAAGGATGTTGAGGTTGTGGAGACATCAAGAATCTAAGGAGTTCGAGTGGGACTCGAACCCGTCCCGCTGACCGTCAGGTGGGGATGTTTCCAATATGTAAATTCTGTAGTAATTTTATATCTTCTTCTTCTTCTTTCTCTTCGTCTTCTTCTTCTTCTTCTTCTTCTTCTTCTTCTTCTTCTTCTTGCTGGGAGAATTAGATTACTGAAGTATTGAGTAAGTTTCCTTTTATAATATTTTGTAATTCTGAATTTGTTTTTATGAATAGTACTTACCTGGCAGTTATATATATATAGCTGATATCTCTAAATCAGCTATATATATATAACTGCCAGGTAAGTATTCATAAGACTTTGTTTTATCATAAAAACTCCATTTTTATGAATAGTACTTACCTGGCAGTTATATATATATATAGCTGATTTAGAGATATCAGCTATATATATATAGCTGATTTAGAGATATCAGCTATATATATACATATATAACTGCCAGGTAAGTATTCATAAAACTTTGTTTTATCATAAAAACTCCATTTTGCATTTTGCAGGATGAATTAGATGACTTGTCAGGTTTTGTTCCCGATGGCACTACTGTAAGTATATTTTTTTATTTTAGATTTTCAAGATACCGAAGTAGCCTTTAATATCTTTACTAAAACCAAGTGCAGTTTGTAAAATCTTTTAACTATGACTTAGTGAAGCTGCTATGTAAACTTCAACTTAAAACATTGTGGTACTAACTTGTTAGATCAGAATCCAGAAAATGTAAATATATAAATAAACGATTACCTAACAGTTAGGGTAGGCTTCCTAAAAATTACGAATGTAGGAAGGAGGTTGATCCAATGATGGAACAGTTGTAACTTTTACTTTTCTAACTTAAAAATTAAGCAATTAAACATAAAAGAGCCATTAAATACAGAAAAAGATAATTATTCAGAGTATGTATGAATATATTTACATTTTAAAGTAAACGAGAAAAAATAATTTTTAAAATAGGAAGGAATGATAAGAATAAACAAAAAGATATAACGCTATTTATGAGGCCCTACCTACTCAAGAATTTATTGTCTATAAGCAAGCATGTCTATTTTAGAATGGAAATTGTTTAATCAATGTAAAATGTAGACAAATTGAGAAGAATAAATAATGATAAAAGAACTTAGCCTGCTGACAACCTCAAAGTCACCTATAAGGACATGGTAACTGCATTACGAATGATAATAATTACTTGAACTTTTAGATAATCAAATGAGCTTTTAAATGCTATAATTAAACTGTAATTGAAATAATAATCTATATTAAATGCTTGATAAGTTATAGGGTCCTTCAGATTTTTTTCTGAATTGGTCACCTGTCATTTACATAACTTTGACAGTGAACTTAATTTAGGTTTTCGTGTTTACAGAGATACTGTGTTATTTGTGGCAGCCCCGGAGAACTTATCATATGCGATGGCGAAGAGTGTGGAAAGTACGTTGATTTCGACAATTCTTTTGTTTATTTTCAATCGTAGTAAGTTTCTTACGCTTGAAGGAAACTGGAAATAGGGATGTTTTCTTCTGGGTAAAGTTACTCCTTTATGTAAGGTTTAACCAAACACGAATATTGTTGCTGTTCCTATCGTACTACATTATGGCATTCACTTGGTGTAATGGAAATGTCAGTTAGAGGCAAACATATGTACATTATTGTTACTATTATTGAATAAAACGAAAGGGACTGCGCACCCGAGATAGAACAAAACTATATTTTGAATTGGTGGATATCGTCTTGTACTTTATCATCAATTTTGTTACATAGATGAAATAAGTTAGCACTAAAGACATTTTTCTTTTTATTCAAAATACTTCATAATTACTGCCATTATCACCTTATCAATTAAGCATCTAGAGTAGGTGAAGAAAATTGAGTGGTCCTATATATGTAACATTTTCCATACTTAAAAGTTTGTCTCCAATAATCATAAAACACATTACGTAATCATGAAACGTACCCGACTTCCGAAACGAAACGTTACATTTTATTCTTGTTTTTCAGAGTGTTTTGTTCTGGATGCATCGAACTCCTGGTGTCCCCTAAAGCTTTACAGGATATTATGGATACAGATCCTTGGCTTTGCTTTCTCTGTACACCATACAGTGTGGAAACCCATGGAATCCTGAAACCGAGACCTGATTGGGAAAAGGTAATACATGTACAGTCTTTGAGTATATTATGGCACCTCGCACAATGCATCGTAGGCATGACTAAGGGGTCTTTGCTGTGTCTCTTTGGCCGCTAGGTACTCCTACATTTTAGCCTTCAACTCTACTTCCGTTCCTGTTCCCTTACTTCCAATTCTTATTGCAACAGCAAGGATTTCCCCTAATTGTGGAAGGACATTGAATGTCCTCCAGGAATAATGGGACTTTCCACAGTTTAGCCTTCGACTCTACTTCCGTTCCTGTTTCCTTACTTCCAATTCTTATTGCAACAGCAAGGATTTCCCCTAATTGTGTAAGGACATTGAATGTCCTCCAGGAATAATGGGACTTCCCACAGTTTAGCCTTCGACTCTACTTCCGTTCCTGTTTCCTTACTTCCAATTCTTATTGCAACTGCCATGATTTCCCTTAATTGTGTAAGAACATTGAATGTCCTCCAGGAATACTGGGATTTCTTCCCCATTTTCATAAATCTTATAAGCCAACATTATATATCATGTTACTTTTACATTAATAGTGTAATCTTATTTTTAATGTATTTAAACTTTAGTCAGCATTATTTTAACATGGAAGTAAGAAACATGTTTTTATATGTATTACAGACCTCTATGTTTTTATGATTCTCGGGGAGTTATTTAAGAAGCAAAGAGAGAGCGACTTCAAACTGTAAAGGGGTTAGAAGTTAGTCAGATCTCAATATGATAGCATTACATTATTATATATTTTAAATATTTGAAGATATCTATAGACTATGGACATGAGTCATGGTATGACAATGAAACAATATCTAATAGATTCAGTAGATTTGAGAACAAAGCCCCTAGAAGGATATTGGGAGTTTAATGGCAGGGCAGGATTAGAAAGGAAACTTTTAAGAGAGATTACTTGAGTGCCATATGTGGATGAGATCATGGTGAGGGGTAGATGGAGATGGTTTGGGCATGCTCATCGCACTCCCCAAGATAGATTAGATCATCTAAAGTTCAGCTGGGCTCCACAAGACACTAGAAGAGTTTGAAGACTCAGGTTTTCATGGCTGAGGACTGAAGCGTAAAGTAGGAGAAAATAAAGGGAGAAGGATTGAATTAAAAACTCAAGATAGAGACGACTGGTGACATCGAACTGAAGCCCTTTGCATCAATAGGCGTAGGAGATGATGATGATTATTTTGAAGATATTGGTAGTTATATTGCTCTCAAGATTATCCTTCTTACTCTTTTGAAGCTCTTTGAATGCTAAAACATTTCTTAATGCAATTATATTGTTCATTCTTGAGCAAGTCATATAGATGCATCTATTATTTTTTATACATGCCGGTAATTCTTAGTTTACCCCTTATGTAACATTCACATTGCCGCTTTGTAAGTGCACATTATGATTTGCGTTCTTTCCCATCAATACTAGGAAGATTTACGATGTTAACAGTAGATAGAGTTAAAGGTATTAAAAACGAAGCAATCACAGTAGTGCAAGTAAAAACAATGCAAATAGTAAAGTGTGTATTGGAGGATTTACTGTATATAAAGCAACTCAAGGGGGAACTTTTTCCCCAGTGTTGATCAGCAATTCATGAGTTAGAATTATGAATGGAACAGTGACCATTCTGTTGTTTTCTTCTGGAGCCACCTTCATCAATGGAAATGACAGGGCTGAATAAATTTTGTACAGTATACTGTATCATGAAATGGCCTCTGATAATCTCAGTGAAATAACCTTTTTTTTAATTTGATCACCTTTACTGACCAAGAAAGGTAAAAGGTATTTCGTTCATTGCAAAACAAACTTTTCTTTAATGCTTAATTTTAGAGGTCCGCAGATATACGTTCATTAGAATTGTGCCGTATCTTTCAAGACATCGTTTTCAACAGATTGCCGACAAGCCTCGGAATCCTGAAACTCAAATTCCCGAAGTCGAAGACGAAACTCCGGATATATCAAAGTTTCCACAGAAGCCCATAAGGGTTCTCTCCTTATTTGATGGGATTGCCACAGGTAAGAAAATAAGTCTTATGTGAAATATTAACCCTTTTACCCCCAAAGGACGTACTGGTACGTTTCACAAAACTCAAACCTTTACCCCCATGGACATACTGGTACGTCCTTGCAAAAAAATGCTATAAATTTTTTTTTTCATATTTTTGATAATTTTTTGAAAAAATTCAGGCATTTTCCAAGAGAATGAAACCAACATGACCTCTCTATGACAAAAATTAAGGCTGTTAGAGCAATTTAAATAAAATATACTGCAAAATGTGCTGGGGAAAAAATAACCCCTTGGGGGTTAAGGGTTGGAAATTTCCAAAAAGCCTGGGGGTAAAAGGGTTAACTGTTCATGTTTTTTTTATAAATGATGAAAGGTAGATTGCATGTCTCGTGCCCTTTTTGAAGTTCTGGTATCATCGGGATTTGATTAATATGAAAGCTTTCTTCGGTGATGGTATTTAGACCAAAAATCAAACCATTGTTCTCTAGTCTTGGGTAGTGCCATAGCCTCTGTACCATGGTCTTCCACTGTCTTGGGTTAGAGTTCTCTTGCTTGAGGGTACACTTGGGCACACTTCTATTTAGTTTCTCTTCCTCTTGTTTTGTTAAAGTTTTATAGTTTTTATAGAAAATATTTATTTTAATGTTACTGTACTTAAAATATTTTATTTTTCAATATTAATCTTACCCGATAATCATGTAGCTGTCAACTCTGTTGCCGACAGAAATCTACGGTCGGGTTACGCCAGCGATCGCTATACAGGTGGGGGTGAACACCACAGCGCCATCTGTGGTCAGGTACTCTAGTACTTCTTGTCAACACCACCTCAATTTTTCCTCTGTCGTGCCTCCGGCTAGACCTACATGGATACGCTGTTGATTCTGGAGTTATTGCTCACGATTTGGTGATGTATTTGCTCTAGAGTTTAGCCTTCGCTATTCAGGAAGCTATTTCATTAGCTTAGCAAGTTTTTGGAATTAATTTGATTTAATTGTTGATTTAATTTTGGTTCGAAGAGAGTATGAACTCTCTTTCACTTTTTAATGGCCGACCCTTCCCTTAGACGGAAGTGTTGGTGTCGAAGAGAGTATAGACTCTTAATTTTGCTTAACAAAGTTATAGAATTATTTTATATCTCTCCGCCTTTTATAGGCCTCTTTGATTAACTTCCTTTTATTATAAACTTATTTAAATTAATTTTTATATTTGTTTATATTCGACCTTTCCTAATAGTAGGCGGTCTTTTCTTGGTAACGAAGTTAATTAACTTTGAGCCCGTCATTTCGTTTTTACCTGTTAACATATTATGCTATTTTAATGTTTTTGAAAGAATTTCTTTGATAGTCTTGTACTGTTTTCAAAGTTGAACTAACGTTTTGTTTTGTCTCTGCAGTTGTTGACGTTCAGAACGTTCAACTTGCGCTCTATCGTTACGATAGAGAGAGAGTCTATCACGGTGTCACGTTGCAGTAAGAGTAAACCGATTCTAGCGTTTTGTTCATTCTTTCTTAGCTTAATGGTTCTATTCTAATAAAGGAACTTTTTATTTGGGAAACCTTTCAGTTTTTTTCCTTTAACAATAATATGTTTTAACGATATATATAATTGGGCTCTTCTCTCAGGTGCTAAGTCGAGAGAGAGAGATAGAGACGGAGGGAGAGAGAGGAGGATAAACGTTTCGTTCAAGCGGGTAACGTTATCGTTTTTGTTCTTCTCCCTAGTCTCTTTAGGGGAAGAAGGTAAACGTTTCTAGAGTTTTATTCTTGTTCTCAGACTTTATGCGGTGAGAGATTTTAAACGTAGTTTATTTGATCTAGTGTTTAATCTCTTTTCCAGCCACTGAATTATTTATCTTTCATTATGTTTTTCTGTTACATTGTAATACTGTTTTCGCAATTACTAACTTTTAATGAAGGATAGAATTGCGTGTTTCAGGTACAAACCACTTAAAGTTTCGAGTTCAGTGAAATAAGTGCAAACAGAAAATCAAAAGTGATAAAGTGATAGGCGCAAAGTTTTACAGTGTTGCGTTCGAGGGTTCGTCTGTTCGTGCCAGTTGTTCGCCTAGTCTGGGACCTCTTACAAGCTCCCAAGCCCAGGGGAGAAGTAATGTCGAAGGACTTATGGGTTCAGCAGGCCTTGATCGACAAACAGACGTTTCCCTCCGTGGTTTCGGGTGTAACCAACTCACGTAGCCGACTTGATCACCCCACCCACACTAAGACGAGAGAGCCCATTTATTCCTCGTCTGCGGAAGAGGTTTCTTGCAGAAACCATGGACCAAATCTTGCAGCTTTTAAGTGCAAGTCGGTCCCTTCCGCGCAAGTCCAACTCCTAGGTGGTGCCATTAGCACTGGGTCAGTTCGGACTTGCTGCAGTACGACAACTGCACACCTCCCAGAGAGGCAAGGTGGTATCGCAACAGACAGTAACTCCGTCTGTTGCCGCACCAGCTGTTTTAGACCCTCAGTTTCAACGGACAGTAGCTCCGTTTGTTGTTGTCTTTCTTAAACTCTAGTGGTCTATGCTGCTGACAATGCAGTCTCAGCTTGCGGTGTTGATGCAGGAGTTTCAGGCAGAGAAGGTTAACACACCTCCTCCTGCGAGCGCTCCTCCTCCTCTACGCAGTCCAGTCTGCCAGACGTACGAAGTTGAGGTTCCTCAAGCTACCTCCATGCGTGAGCTACCGCGTTGGGAGTTGCCAGATACCAGCGTTGTGCAGCAACCTCCACCTTCCTTGAGGCAGGAACCTCTTACCACGCGGCAACCTCCTCAACAATGGGGACAGGAGTCTTATGCCTTACAACCTCCTCTACCTTTGAGGCAAGAGTTTCTTGCAGTAAGACCATCCTCGAGGCAGCAAGGGAAGACGTTCAACAACCAGCAGAAGTGTCTTGTTGTGACGCAGTGCGGCAACCTCAGCAACCCGATAAGGAGTTGTCTGTACGACCCAGACAGTCTAGACAGCTTCGGGTTGTCACTGTACTTCCTCGCTTCCCCATGGTTGACAGTTCACAGACTGTGCAGCAGTACCATGATCTTGTGTCCGGCTCCGTCAGACGACTAGCTTTTAAGAGCTCCCACAAGTCGTCGCTGTCTGGAGATTCTCAGATGGACTATGGATCTGACCAAGGAACTGGGCCTCCTGGTCAATTTGGAGGAGTCCCAGCTCGTCCCATCCCAGACCATTGTCTACCTGGGTATGGATCTTCAGAGTCGAGCTTTTCAGGCTTTTCCGTCGGCCCCAAAGATATACTAAGCCCTAGATTGCATCCAGAGCATGCTGAGAAGGAACCGATGCTCAGTCAGGTAGTGGATGAGTCTAACAGGGACACTTTCATCGCTGGCACTGTTCATCGAGTTAGGGAGACCCCACCTCCCCCCCTTCAGTATCATCTAGCGGCTCACTGGATAAAGGACATGACGCTAGAGACGATCTCAGTTCCTGTTTCCGAAGAGAGGAGTTCTACTCTCACGTGGTGAAAGAACAGCTTTCTTCTCAAGGAAGTCTACCTTTGGCTGTTCAGAAACCCGACCGCCGTCTCTTCTCTGACGCATCAGACACGGGCTGGGGTGCGACTTTGGACGGACAGGAATGCTCGGGAACATGGAATCAGGAGCTAAGGACACTTCACATCTATTGCAAGGAGCTGTTGGCGGTTCATCTGACCTTGATAAACTTCAAGTCCCTCCAGCTTAACAAGGTGGTGGAGGTGGACTCTGACAACACCTCAGCCTTGGCTTACATCTCCAAGCAGGGAGGGACTCATTCGTGGAAGTTGTTCTAGATCGCAAGGGACCTCCTCATCTGGTTAAAAGATCGAAAGCTCACGCTGGTAACGAGGTTCATTCAGGGCGATATGAATGTCATGGCAGATCGCCTTAGCCGGAAGGGTCAGGTCATCCCCACAGAGTGGACCCTTCACAAGAATGTTTGCAGCAGACTTTGGGCCCTGTGGGGTCAGCCAACCATAGATCTGTTCGCTACCGTTATAACCTAGAGGCTCCCGTTGTATTGTTCTCCGATTCCAGACCCAGCAGCAGTTCGCGTGGATGCTTTTCTGCTGGATTGGTCCCATCTCGACCTGTATGCATTCCCGCCGTTCAAGATTGTCAACAGGGTACTTCAGAAGTTCGCCTCTCGCAAAGGAACACGGCTGACGTTGGTTGGCTCCGCTCTGGCCCGCGAGAGAATGGTTCATAGAGGTACTGCAATGGCTGGTCGACACTCCCAGGACTCTTCCTCTAGGAGTGGACCTTCTACGTCTACCTCACGTAAAGAAGGTACATCCAAACCTCCACGCTCTTCGTCTGACTGCCTTCAGACTTTCGAAAGACTCTCAAGAGCTAGGGGCTTTTCGAAGGAGGCAGCCAGAGCGATTGCCAGAGCAAGGAGGACATCCACTCTCAGAGTCTATCAGTCTAAAGGGGAAGTCTTCCGAAGCTGGTACAAGGCCAATGCAGTTTCCTCATCCAGTACCACTGTAACCCAGATTGCTGACTTCCTGTTACATCTAAGGAACGTAAGATCCCTTTCAGCTCCTACGATTAAGGGTTACAGAAGTATGTTGGCAGCGGTTTTCCGCCACAGAGGCTTGGATCTTTCCACCAACAAAGATCTACAGGACCTCCTTAGGTCTTTTAAGACCTCAAAGGAACGTCGGTTGTCCACTCCAGGCTGGAATCTAGACGTGGTCCTAAGGTTCCTTATGTCATCAAGATTTGAACCTCTCCAATCAGCCTCTTTTAAGGACCTCACATTAAAAACTTTTCCTCGTGTGCTTGACAACAGCTAAAAGAGTAAGTGAGATCCACGCCTTCAGCAGGAACATAATTTTCACATCTGAAACAGCTACATGTTCCTTGCAGCTCGGTTTTTTGCTAAAACGAGCTTCCTTCACGTCCTTGGCCTAAGTCGTTCGAGATCCCAAGCCTGTCCAACTTGGTGGGGGACGAACTGGAGAGAGTACTTTGCCCAGTTAGAGCTCTTAGGTACTATCTAAAAAGGTCATAACCTTTACGAGGACAATCAGAAGCCTTATGGTGGGCTATCAAGAAGCCTTCTCTTCCAAGGTCTAAGAACTCAGTTTCTTACCTATTCAGGCTCCTGATTAGGGAAGCACATTCTCATCTGAAGGAAGAAGACCTTGCTTTGCTGAAGGTAAGGACACATGAAGTGAGAGCTGTGGCTACTTCAGTGGCCCTCAAACAGAACCGTTCTCTGCAGAGTGTTATGGATGCAACCTATTGGAGAAGCAAGTCAGTGTTCGCATCATTCTATCTCAAAGATGTCCAGTCTCTTTACGAGAACTGCTACACCCTGGGACCATTCGTAGCAACGAATGCAGTAGTAGGCGGGGGCTCAGCCACTACATTCCCATAATCCCATAACCTTTTTAACCTTTCTCTTGAATACTTTTTATGGATTGTACGGTCGGCTAAGAAGCCTTCCACATCCTTGTTGATTTGGCGGGTGGTCAATTCTTTCTTGAGAAGCGCCGAGGTTAAAGGTTGTGATGAGGTCCTTTAGTATGGGTTGCAGCCCTTTATACTTCAGCATCCTAAGAGGACCGCTACGCTCAGTAAGAAAGACGTACTTAATAAAGGCAGAGTAATGGTTCAAGTCGTCTTCCTTACCAGGTACTTATTTATTTTATGTTATTTTTGAATAACTAATAAAATAAAATACGGGATACTTAGCTTCTGTGTTAACATGTATGCTGGTCTCCACCCACCACCCTGGGTGTGAATCAGCTACATGATTATCGGGTAAGATTAATATTGAAAAATGTTATTTTCATTAGTAAAATAAATTTTTGAATATACTTACCCGATAATCATGATTTAATTGACCCACCCTTCCTCCCCATAGAGAACCAGTGGACCGAGGAAAAAATTGAGGTGGTGTTGACAAGAAGTACTAGAGTACCTGACCACAGATGGCGCTGTGGTGTTCACCCCCACCTGTATAGCGATCGCTGGCGTATCCCGACCGTAGATTTCTTTCGGCAACAGAGTTGACAGCTACATGATTATCGGGTAAGTATATTCAAAAATTTATTTTACTTATGAAAATAACATTTTTCTTTATTTCCTTTCCTCACTGGGCTATTTTCCCTGTTGGGGCCCCTGGGCTTATAGCATCCTGCTTTTCCAACTACAGTTGTAGCTTAGCATTTAATAATAATAATAATAATAGTGTCAGACACTGAACAAATTAGAAATTTGTTGTTTTGATAATCTTTCTCAAAAGGGTTAAATTCAAGTTTTCTCTTTCACACATCACGAGATGGATTTCCCATTCATTTATTTTACTTTTATGGTAACGATAGAAGTGGTAATTTCAATCATTTATTAGATAAAGTTTTATGTCAAGGTTCAGGAATTCCATTAAAGTCATGCACTACACCATATGCAGGGAAGATGGCGCTAGACATAGATGGCTGTCTATCATTTTGAATTTAACGCTTGAATTCATAGAAAATATATTATTTATGGTCTTGAAATTAGAAAGGATTTACTATCTGCTGAACCAAGAAAATTATTTTTTAATAATTAGTTACCTGTGTATTGTATTAATGTCTCTTGGAATTTAGATAATGAGCATGTGCTATAATACCCAAAGTACAATTAATATTCCCCATTATCTGTATTTTATGGACTAGGACAGCATTATTATTATTATTGCTTGCTAAGCTACAACCCTAATTGGAAAAGCAGGATGCTATAAGCCCAAGGGCTCAACAGGGAAAATAGCCCAGTGAGGAAAGGAAATAAGGAAAAATGGCAAGAGAAGTTTAAGAACAATACAGTAATATTGAAATAAATCTTTCATATATAAACTATTACTATCTGATAGTCCCCAAACCTTACCACAGCCATGATTTTGTAGAAGAATTCCATGAGTTATATTGAACACCGACAGATTTATAACAAAATCTATTTACCAAGGCACTAATATAGAATTATGTTTTCAAATCACTAGGCTATGGTTATTTGTAACCACTCACAGTACTTTACAATCTGTTAGTAGGTAAATAATGATGTAGTTAGTTTGAAAACTGATTGCCTTCTTTTTCAGGTCGTTTTGTACTGGATAAACTGGGCTTAGACGTTGAAGTGTATTACGCAGCAGAAATCAACGAACCTGCCAAAAATGTGGCTTCAATAAATTTTGGCTCAAGAGTAGTCAACATTGGTGACGTACAAGCGGTCACAGACAAGAAGGTGGGTTTATTCAATTCTCACGTTCTTGCTCATCTTTATATTTGCGTTCTTATCATGCAGATTAGATTTGTTGCCTTTAAGGTTATCTATTTTATCCTTTAAACTTAAGGTTATATACTTCCATGAAAATCTACCATTCAGGTAGTTTTTTGCTTGCTAGTAGAGTAACAGGTGTTTGTTCAATATCCATTTAAAGTGCATCCCAAAAGAAATTTCTCTCCTTCCCTTTTCTTTCTTTCATTCATTCTTTCTTTCTTTGTCTGCATCTTTTCCCACCTTTATGTGGGGTCGATGTTTCTGGCCAGCGTTCTCCATCTACCTCTGTCCCACACTTCATCACCGGTTAATCCCTTTGATTGAAGGTCATCCTTGATGCAGTCCATCCACCTTCGCTTCAGTCTCCCTCTCCTTCTCGTTCCCTGTACCTCCATTTCCATCACTCTCCTCCCAATATACTGTTCATCTCTTCTCATGACATGACAATACCACCTCAGTCTACTTTCTTTTCTCAGTTGTTTTTTTACCAGATGTTATTTGTGCATGGCATTTCACCTGTTTTATATTGAAGTCATTGCACTGTTGAGACATGTTTGTTGTTACTCAAGCCTTTATTTACAAATTGTAAACTCTGTTCTAATTGTTGGAGGAATGTATTGTTCTCTTCCCTTATTTTTATTGCAAGTTGTACTTTTTGTCTTCATTAAACTTGCATACAGCTGTACCCAAAAATAAAATTCTTTAGTCAGCCGAAGTTTCAACGAGGCTTTATGTATATTTCTTACAGATTGCAGAAATGTGTCCCATTGATCTCCTTATAGGTGGCTCACCGTGTAATGATCTCAGCTTTGTTAACCCTAATAGAAAAGGGTTGTTTGGTAAGTGATCAGGTTTCTTCTTAGTCTGAGGTGAAGATACAGTACTTATATGCAGTACGAGGCCTTTTAGAGAAAAAATGTGATTTTCGTCTACTGCAATATCAGTTGCCATTATTACTTTTTTTTTTTTTTTTGCATCATGTACATTTGATTTTTTTATAAGATATAATGTGTATAAAGAAAAGACTAAATGACAGTGCCAGAGATTAACCCTTTTACCCCCAAAGGACGTACTGGTACGTTTCACAAAACCCATCCCTTTACCCCCATGGACGTACCAGTACATCCTTGCAAAAAAATGCTATAAAAAAGTTTTTTCTCATATTTTTGATAATTTTTGGAGAAAATTCAGGCATTTTCAAAGAGAATGAGACCAACCTGACCTCTCTATGACAAAAATTAAGGCTGTTAGAGCAATTTGAAAAAAATATACTGCAAAATGTGCTGGGAAAAAAATAACCCCCTGGGGGTTAAAGGTTGGAAATTTCCAAAGAGCCTGGGGGTAAAAGGGTTAATATCCTGATCAGTGATGAAGTTTTTGTCCAACAAATCAAGACCAGATACGAGAAAAATGCTCAAAACATGTTAGAATGAAAGATTTGATACATTTTCTTAAGGTAATCACCAAAAATTTTTAGACTTAATACTGTATGCCTCCTTTTTTTAGCAGTGTAAGAAGACACAGACTGGAGAGGTTTCTCATAAGTAAATTTGCTATCACACCTAGAAGTTTAAATGAGATCTTGTCAATGCAAATATTTGGTTACTTACTTACAATCATAATCTATGCCATGCACTAATTTTACCTAGATCCCCATGAAGGAGTTTCGCAACCACAGGTCTACATTCAGGAGATGGAATTGATGCAGAGAATATCACCATCGTAAAAGAAAAGTCAAGTTTAAGGTTGATATAGGATCTCCTCCCAACCGACCAGAATTTTGTTTAGTTTACCCTACCTCCGTTTTCTATGCGGGGGAACCTCTGGCGGAGTGATACGCGCCATGAGGCGACCCAGGGTCAGAGAGCGTGCTCGCTCAGGTCTCGACCTCCAGTAAGTTTTCTGGTCGCGTCGTGATAACATCTCGCCGCGCTCCCCTTACCCAGTGCGACCCTTTGTGTCCCACGCGGGCCCCACGTGGTCCTCTTGTGTTCATACCTTACCTTATCCTACCTTTTCCCTCTGTGTTCCTGTGTCTTGTGGTGCTTTACTGGTTCGTTATGGAGTAAAGAAAGTAGTTCGAGGTAAGTACTGTTAGGAAAAATACAATTACCAGAAACTTACTGGCGATTCGACCTGAGCTAGCACGCTGCCTGACCCCGGGGTCGCCTCAGGGCACGTACCACACTGCCAGAGGTTGACCCCGTAGAAAACGGGAAGAGGGGGGTAAACTATACAAAAAGCTGGTCGGTTAGGTAGAGTTAACCAGTAACTCCTAAGAAGGTAGTTCTAGGTAAGTATGTTAGGAAAAATACAAATTACTTAAAAATTTGTGATATTACTTAAAATTTGTGATTTTAAGGTTGATATAATTCCTTACTATTGTACTTTTCAGATCCTACCGGCACTGGAATACTGTTTTTCCACTATTTCCGGGCATTGAAAACTATTCTTCTACATAATAAGGATAGGCACCTGTTTTGGTTATTCGAGAATGTGAATCATATGCCAAGAGAATTTAAGTTTCATATCAATACGTAAGTAATACGAATCATAAGAATTGCTTTAGCAATATTATTTTAGACAAAGGTCCTCAATTTGTAGTTTTTAAGGGAGAGGGGAGACAGTATCTCCATACTAACCCTTTTACCCCCAAAGGACGTACTGGTACGTTTCACAAAACACATCCCTTTACCCCCATGGACGTACCGGTACGTCCTTGCAAAAAATGCTATAAACATTTTTTTTTTCATATTTTTGATAATTATTTGAAAAAATTCAGGCATTTTCCAAGAGAATGAGACCAACCTGACCTCTCTATGACAAAAAATAAGGCTGTTAGAGCAATTTAAAAAAAAATATACTGCAAAATGTGCTTGAATAAAAAATAACCCTTGGGGGTCAAGGGTTGGAAATTTCCAAATAGCCTGGGGGTAAAAGGGTTAAGATGCTATACATTTAAGATTGTCATGAAATAGAGAGTAATGGTGAAATTGCTTGCTGGACTAAATCATGATTTGATTATTTTCTGAGACAATTCTCTATTGTTGGTAAATACATCGCATTGTTATGATATTTTACTTTTACTCTTACAGGTTTTTAGGTCGAGAGCCCGTCGTAATCGATGCCAAATACTTTTCCCCTCAGAGTCGACCACGTTGTTTTTGGGGAAATATTCCAGGTATTTTAAAGTAACCAATTTTTCTATGGATAAAGATTTCATTACGAAAGGAAATTATACTTTGCTTCATATCAATATTTTTAATATAGGGCCCTCCCCTTTCCCCTGGGGCCCTCCCCCTGCCCCTGGGACCCTCCCCCTGCCCCTGGGGCCCTCCCCCTGCCCCTGGGGACCTCCCCCTGCCCCTGGCTTTATATCAATATTTTTAATACAAAGCCATTGTTTACATTATTATTATTATTATTATTATTATTATTATTGCATGCTAATCTACAACCCTAGTGGGAAAAGCAAGATGCTATAAGCCCGAGGGCTCCGACGGGGATAATAGCCCAGTGAGGATAGGAAATAAGGAAACATATAATAAGAGTGCTTGAGTGTACCCTGAAGCAAGAGAACTCTAGCTTCCTGGACACTACATTCCCTAACAAAATGAAGCTTATTCTTTATCAGTGTAGCCATACTTAAGGCTCCTATTAATCATGGGGCTCAGGGTAGGCAAGAAATTTATTACGTATGAAGTTTTGCTTAAAGCTAATAGAAATCAGTAGGAATAGTAAGTTTGACATTGAAATTAATTAGTAGGTATATGTAATAGATGAATGGATGGAAGAAGGTGATGTATGCAAGAGTTGATGGGAGAAGTACAAGAGGAAGGCCAAGGTTTGGGTGGGTGGATGGAGTGAAGGAAGCTCTGGGTGATAGGAGGATAGATGTGAGCGAGGCAAGAGAGCGTGCTAGAAATAGGAATGAATGGCGATCGATTGTGACGCAGTTCCAGTAGGCCCTACTGCTTCCTCCAGTCGCCTTGGATGACCGCGGAGGTAGCAGCAGTAGGGGATTCAGCATTATGAAGCTTCATCTGTGGTGGATAATGTGGGAGGGTGGGCTGTGACACCCTAGCAGTACCAGCCGAACTCGGTTGAGTCTCTTGTCAGGCTGGGAGGAACATAGAGAGGAGACGTCCCCTTTTTTGTTTCATTTGTTTGATGTCAGCTACCCCCCAAAATTGGGGGAAGTGCTTTGCTATATGTATTTATGTAATTGAAAAGTTTATTTTTAAAAAGCAATACTGTATTTAAATCGTAACAAGCCCATTACAATAACAAAAACCATAATTTAAGTGGAAGACACCGAGTAAGGTTTGATATTTAGCTAATCATGGTTCTTGTTTTCTTTTCAGACATGTACAAACCTCTTCCAGAAGATTATTATAAAAGGGTTTTTCCTCTAGATAAATATATATCTAAGGTATGTTTATCATGATTGTTCAGTATCTCATTTGTTTCATGTATGTGCTTACTCTTTGGTAGGGGATATGTGGAAAAAAGTATTTGAGGTGTAAACAAAGTTCAAAGATGTTAGTAAACATAGTAAAGTAGGCTAAGGGAATAAAATTAGCGCAGCAATTGATGAGGTGATAAGATTAAAAGATACGTCAAGTAGTATTGTTGGATATTTTGTAGAAACTAAAGAACAAACATTATGATCATAATTGGGGATAATGAGGCATCATATGGAAAAATAGGTCCAAGTACTATCATAGTCGTTTCTGTTTTTATGTGGGATAACAATATTTTAGGTAAGGTGGTTAGTTATGAGCATAACCATAAATGGGACTTTGCAACATCCCATCGTCCACTAGATGCTTATTTTTTCTTTTTTTTTGGGGGGGGGGGCACTTACGTTAAATCTGTTCATACTTCATTGCATCTTTCTGCTCGATCTCTTTTAACTTATTCTTTATATTACAACTGCGGGGTTTTAGCCATGGTTTCACCTAAAGGCCAAATGGCCTCTAACAAAGGAAAAGTTGTTAAAAACTTTAACCCTTTTACCCCCAGGCTCTTTGGAAATTTCCAACCCTTAACCCCCAGGGGGTTATTTTTTTTCCCAGCACATTTTGCAGTATATTTTTTTTTTAATTGCTCTAACAGCCTTAATTTTTGTCACAGAGAGATCAGGTTGGTCTCATTCACTTGGAAAATGCCTGAATTTTCTCAAAAAATTATCAAAAATATGAAAAAAAAAATTTTTATAGCATTTTTTTGCAAGGACGTACCGGTACGTCCATGGTGGTAAAGGGATGGTTTTTTTTTAAACGTACCAGTACGTCCTTAGGGAGTAAAAGGGTTAAAATCTGATTCTTTTCATTTTCTGTTTGAATTTAGGTGCCGAATAGGGTAGCTTTCGGAGAGAAGGTCAACTGCATAACAACAAACCAGAACTCGTTGAAGGCGGTATTTAAGATGAACGACTATCCTGATTTGCCTTGGATTACTGAAATAGAGAAGGTAAATTAAGGTCTTCCATGTCTGATAGTAGGTTCCTTTTTTGAATCCTGGATTTTTAAAACTTCTTTTTAATAATAAGGGTGCTTGCATCCGTTCAGATCATCTCTCTGTCCCTTTACTTACTTGAAAAAGACGTCGAAGACGACGACGACAACGAAGAGATTTAATCCTGATGTACCTATCTGTATTGCCTATCCTTCCAGCATGCAGTTTACTGTTTTAATAGCACGAATGTTTTTATTACCTCCGTCAACGAAATTGGAAGGAGGTTATGTTATACTCAAAGGTTGTTTGTGAACAGCTTCCTGGCCACATTTTAATCGTAGAGTAATGAAACTTGCAGGGATTAAGTTTTATATAAAAAGATGGAAATGTTTAAATTTTGGAAGGTCAAGGTCACGGTCTAGCAAAATATCCATTTCACGCAATCAGCCATAAGTTTGGACATCGTTGTCACAGAGATTTCAAACTTGGTTCATATTGGAGGCAATGAAAATCCACACCAATTAATACATGTCAAGGTCAAGCAAAAGGTTGAGAAATAAGCTGCCGCGGCAGAGGTCTTCGCTCTATTGAATGCCCCTCTAGTTTTTACTGTAATGTGTTCCTCCAAGTAAATATTTTATCAAAATTATTTAGTTTTTTGATTCTGTGGTAGATTTAATAATGTATTTCTTGCTTTGAGAAACCATAAGAAACAAGTGAAGATAAAGAATTGGGCTTTTTCAGAGGAACAGGAAACTATAGATTCCAGGGTTAGATCTGTTTTGTGCTGAAAGTTATTATGTAATTGCTGATTTTAGACTCAAACTTCCAGCATGTGTGAAATCTCATTGATTGCTAATTGGTATGTTTATTTTGTTTAGAAACTTGTAGTCAAGATGTTGACAAAAGATTTTAGAAAGCGTTTGGATAGATAATTGAATGTAAAGCCAAAAAATATCAAAGATACAATAAAATGTCTTTTGATCAGGGATGAAATACAAAATCTTAGTTCTATTTTGCTTATCCAATTAGTGTATAGAGTAAGCCGATACTTTCCTTACATGTCCACTGTTAAAAGTTTGTTTGTTCCCCTCCTGATTAAGTAAGGGTCTTCTGTTTATAGTTTTCAGTTATTCATTTTAAATTAGTGTTTTTATTCTCTCACTCATAATTTTCTTTTTTTCAATATTAAACTTACCCGATAATCATGTAGCTGTCAACTCCGTTGCCCGACAGAATTCTATGGAGGGATACGCCAGCTATCACAATACTAGAAGGGGGTGTACTTACCAGCGCCACCTGTGGCCAGGTACTATAGTACTTCTTGTTGACACCTCCTCAATTTTTCCTCTGTCGTGCTTCCGGCAAGACGTTCTGGGATACGCTTATGATCTTGGAGTTTTTCACGGCTGTTTGGTGAAGTATTCTCTCAGATTTCGGCTGTCGCTTTACTGGAAAACTTCTATATTAGCTTAGATAGCTATTATTTAGTCCTGATTAACGGTTAACGATCTTTTGCTTGATTTTGAAACCCCTTTTGGCTAACTCTTTTGATTCAAGATGGCTGACATTTCACAAGCCCCCACCCATAGACGATGTAGGTCTTGTAATAGGCGTATTCCGAAGGCCTCGGTAGATCCTCACACCGCTTGTTCTGACTGTAGGGAAAGGCCCTGTCAGTTAGAAAATCGATGTGAGGAGTGCGCCGGACTTTCGGAACTTGATTTTGTCCGTCTTCTGAAGTATTCAACTAAGTTAGAGAGAGGTAGAGTTAGGAGGAGTTCTTCTCACTCTTCACTTTTTTCCTCATCTCATGATCCCCTACCTATTCCTACCCCTGTAGTGGCTACCCCCGAACCTACTATTTGCCCTCAGCCTGATATGTCTGTGTTTTGCGGGCCATTCAGGCCTTAGGTGAAAAAGTAGAGTCAGTGGTTAGTGATCATAAGTCTCTTGTGGCCGAAGTCAAGGAGCTTAAGGTCAAGAGTGCAGTGGGTGGTATTAGTGCCAGTGCTGTGACGAGTGCTAGTGTCAGTGCAGTGCCAAGTGCTAGTGTCAGTGTCAGTGCGGTGCGTGAGGTTACTTCTGTGCGTGCCAGTCGTCCTCCCAGTCCGGGACCTCTTGCAAGCTCCCAAGCCCAGGGGAGAAGCAATGTCGAAGGGCAAAAGGGTTCGGCAGGCCTTGATCGGCGCACAGAAGTATCCACGGTGGTTGCGGGCGTGTCTTCCAGAGACCGTCACTCCCACCTGCAGACGATTGAGCCAGTCTTTTACTCGTCTGCTGATCAATTGTCAGGGAAGAAACGCTGGACCCAGGTCTCAAGACCACTCAAACGCAGAGTCCAGTCCTCAAGAACTCAACCGGGCTGCAGTCACTGGCTCAGCTCTGACTCGCCGCAGTCATCAGTTGATTGCACTCCGCCTAAGAGGAGTAAGGTTCTGCCGCAACAGATCTCGTCTGTTAAGGCTTTACCTCAGCAGACCTTAGTGTCTGCCGACCCCAAGTTATCTCTACTGCAGTCCATGCATTCACAACTTGCGGTCTTGATGAGTGAGTGTCAGGCTGAGAAGGTTGCACCTCCTCCTGCGATCGCTCCGCCTGACCGCAGTACTGCCTGCCAGGCGTACGATGTTGAGGCTCCTCAGAATACCTTACCACGTTCTGAGTTTACTGTTTCAAGCGGTGTGCAGCCCCCTCCGCCTTCCTCAAGACAGCAATGGGAACAGGAAGCTTATACCCTTCCTCCGCTTCCGCTTGCAGTTCCACCAGTGAGGCAACACTCTATTGAGGTACAACAACCTCTCCCACCTATGAGTCGGTCTCCTCAGCCCTCGCTGCACCGAGCTCAACCCTTCTCAAGGCAAGTGCATCAACACCTTAGCCTTGCGCCTCAGGAGCCTCAACTCGCGAGACAATTACTGCGTTCTGCGCAGCCACTACCTCATCGCTCACAGCTCTCACCGCAGAAACCTCTTCTCGTTCATCAGGAACTCGCTACTGCGCCTCTGCCTACCGCTCAGCAAGCGCAACCCTTGAGTTCAGCCACTCATGCCAGGAGTCAGCCTCCTCCACCCATGCGCCTACCTTCTGCTTCGTCGGTCGATCAGCCTTTGCAGACTGAGCCTCAGGTGCTCCCTCAACTGAGTCTTGAAGAGGAAGCCACTAATATTGTTGTTCCTGCTCGTTCTGACTCTGCTGTTCAGCATACCTTACCGATCTCTTCGCTACACTCTGATGGTGAAGTGTCTGATGATGAGGTTGCACACCTGGATCCCTCATCAGACGTGGATGAATCCAAGTCTTCTCCACCTTCTATTGACTTTCGTAAGGTCTTGGCTCTTTTTAGGGAGGTGTACCCAGACCACTTTGTCTCCGCTACTCCCCGCTCTCCGCCATCTGAGTTTTCGCTGGGCATGCAGCCAGCTAAATCTTCTTATACTAGGCTCGTCTTAGCAAGGTCCTCTAAGAGAGCGTTAAGGATTTTAGAGGAGTGGTTGCAGTCTAAGCAACAACTTGGAAAGACTTCGTTTATGTTTCCTCCGACCAAGCTCACTTCTAAAGCGGGCGTTTGGTATGCCACAGGAGAGGAACCAGGCTTGGGAGTACCTGCCTCTGCCCAGGCTGACTTCTCTAGTCTGGTAGACTCTCCTCGTAGAACAGCTATGAGGCGCTCTAAGGTTTGCTGGACCTTCTCAGACCTTGATCACTTCCTGAAGGGTGTTTTTAGAGCATTTGAGATGTTCAACTTCCTAGACTGGTGCCTGGGGGCCCTCAGCAAGAAGACCTCCTCTGCGGACAAAGATTCTGCCATGCTCTTAATGTCCTGCATGGATAAGGCCATTAGAGATGGATCTGGCGAGCTTGCTTCGATGTTTGTGTCAGGGGTTCTTAAGAAAAGGGAGCAACTTTGTACCTTCCTTTCCTCCAGCATCACACCTTGTCAAAGGTCTCAACTCCTTTTCGCTCCGCTCTCGAAATTCCTTTTTCCCGAAGAGCTTGTTAAGGACTTGTCTGCTGCCCTGATACAAAAGGACACACATGATCTTGTGGCCTCATCGGCTCGTAAGACTAAGGTTTCTACCTCAGTCCCCAGGACCTATCGCACTCCAGTGGCTGATACTCCTGCTACGAGGTTCATACCGCCCTTTCGTGGTAGAGCCCCCAGCCGAGGAAGCTCCCGTCCAGACGCTTCCAGGAGCAAGTCTAGGAAAAGTTCCAAGGCTTCTAAAGGAAAAAACTGACTCTCCTCATCTCCAGACAGCAGTAGGGGCCAGACTCAAGTTCTTCTGGCACGCCTGGGAAAAGAGAGGTGCAGACGCCCAGTCTGTCAGTTGGCTGAGGGAGGGTTACAGGATTCCATTCTGCCTCAAACCCCCTCTGACCACTTCTCCCATCAACCTCTCTCCCAACTACAAAGAAGAGGACAAGAGGCTAGCGTTGCATCAGGAGGTGTCGCTTCTCGTCCAGAAGAAGGCAGTGGTTATAGTCCGGGACCATCAATCCCCGGGCTTCTACAACCGTCTCTTTCTGGTGGCCAAGAAGACAGGAGGTTGGAGACCGGTGCTGGACGTCAGCGCGCTCAATGCGTATGTCACCAAGCAGACGTTCACGATGGAGACGACGAAGTCGGTCCTAGCAGCGGTCAGGCAGGAGGACTGGATGGTCTCGTTGGACCTGAAAGATGCATACTTTCACGTTCCTATTCATCCAGACTCCCAACCTTTCCTGAGATTCGTTTTTGGAAAGGTTGTCTACCAATTCCAAGCCCTGTGTTTTGGCCTAAGCACAGCTCCTATGGTGTTTACGCTTCTGATGAGGAATTTAGCAAAGTTCCTCCACTTATCGGACATCAGAGCCTCCCTTTACTTAGACGACTGGCTGTTGAGAGCCTCCACGAGTCGTCGCTGTCTGGAGAATCTCAACTGGACTTTGGACTTAATCAAAGAACTGGGTCTGTTAGTCAACATAGAGAAGTCTCAGCTCATTCCCTCCCAATCCATTGTGTACCTGGGAATGGAGATTCGGAGTCAGGATTTTCGGGCTTTTCCATCGGCCCCAAGGATAAGCCAAGCCCTAGATTGCATCATGAGCATGCTGAAGAGGAGCAGTTGCTCGGTGAGACAGTGGATGAGTCTCACGGGGACCCTTTCATCGCTGGCCCTGTTCGTCGAACTAGGGAGACTCCACCTCCGCCCTCTTCAATTCCATCTTGCAGCTCATTGGGACAAGAGTTTGACTCTCGAGACCATCTCTATCCCAGTCACCAAAGAGATGAAGACCACTCTCTTGTGGTGGAAGACCCATCTCCTTCTCAGGGAGGGCCTATCGTTGGCTATTCAGACCCCCAATCTTCATCTCTTCTCAGATGCATCGGACTCGGGCTGGGGTGCGACCTTGAACGGACAGGAATGCTCGGGAACGTGGAACAAGGATCAGAGTATGCTCCACATCAACTGCAAGGAGCTACTAGCAGTTCATTTAGCCCTGCTGAACTTCAAGTCCCTCTTGCTAGGCAAGGTGGTGGAGGTGAACTCAGACAACACCACAGCCTTGGCTTACATCTCCAAGCAAGGAGGGACCCATTCGAGGAGCCTATACGAGATCGCAAGGGACCTCCTCATTTGGTCAAGAAGTCAAAACCTCACCTTAGTCACGAGGTTCATTCAGGGCAACATGAACGTCTCAGCAGATCGCCTGAGCAGAAGGGATCAGGTCATTCCCACGGAATGGACCCTCCACAAGAGTGTGTGCAACAGACTTTGGACCTTGTGGGGTCAGCCTACCATAGATCTGTTTGCCACCTCCATGACCAAGAGACTTCCGCTGTACTGTTCCCCAGTTCCAGACCCAGCAGCAGTTCATGTGGATGCTTTTCTGCTGAACTGGTCCCATCTCGACCTTTACGCATTTCCACCGTTCAAGATAATAAACAAAGTCCTTCAGAAGTTCATCTCGCACGAAGGGACACGGCTGACGCTGGTTGCTCCCCTTTGGCCTGCAAGAGAATGGTTCACAGAGGTACTTCAATGGCTAGTCGACGTTCCCAGGACTCTCCCTCTAAGAGTGGACCTTCTACGTCAACCTCACGTAGACAGGTTGCACCCAAACCTCCACGCTCTTCGGCTGACTGCCTTCAGACTGTCGAAAGATTCGCTAGAGCTAGAGGCTTTTCGAAGGAGGCGGCCAGCGCGATTGCCAGAGCAAGAAGGGTTTCCACTCGTAGAGTCTACCAATCTAAGTGGGAAGTCTTCCGGAGCTGGTGTAGAGCCAATGCAGTATCCTCTACCAATACCTCTGTGACCCAAATAGCTGACTTCCTTTTACATCTTAGGAATGAGAGATCCCTTTCAGCCCCTACGATTAAAGGGTACAGGAGTATGTTGGCTTCAGTTCTCCGCCACAAAGGTTTGGACCTTTCTTCCAACAAGGACCTTCAAGACATCCTTAAGTCTTTTGAGACTTCTAAAGAGCGTCGTCTATCCACTCCAGGCTGGAACCTAGACGTAGTCTTAAGGTTCCTTATGTCACCTAGGTTCGAACCTCTCCAGTCAGCTTCCTTCAAGGACCTTACCCTCAAGACTCTTTTTCTCGTCTGCCTTGCAACAGCTAAGAGAGTCAGTGAGGTTCATGCCTTCAGCAAGAACATTGGTTTCACGACCGAATCTGCAACATGTTCTTTTCAGCTTGGATTCTTAGCTAAGAATGAGCTTCCTTCACGTCCTTGGCCTAGATCGTTTGAAATACCTAGCCTCTCCAACATGGTAGGTAACGAGCTAGAGAGAGTTCTTTGCCCTGTCAGAGCTCTCAAGTATTATCTTAATAGGTCTAAACCTATTCGAGGACAGTCAGAAGCCTTATGGTGTGCCATCAAGAAACCTTCGAGGCCCATGTCCAAGAACGGGGTTTCGTATTATATAAGGCTTCTGATTAGAGAAGCCCATTCTCACTTAAAGGAGGAAGACCTTGCGTTGCTGAAGGTAAGGACCCACGAAGTAAGAGCCGTAGCTACTTCGATGGCCTTTAATAAAAACCGTTCTCTGCAGAGCATAATGGATGCAACCTATTGGAGGAGCAAGTCAGTGTTCGCATCATTTTATCTTAAAGATGTCCAGTCTCTTTACGAGAACTGCTACACCCTGGGACCATTCGTAGCAGCGAGTGCAGTAGTAGGTGAGGGCTCAGCCACTACATTCCCTTAATCCCATAACCTTTTTAACCTTTCTCTTGAATGCTTTTATTGTTGTTTTTATGGTTGTTACTGTAGGCTAAGAAGCCTTCCGCATCCTTTTGATTTGGCGGGTGGTCAATTCATTCTTGGGAAGCGCCTGGGTTAGAGGTTGTGTAGAGGTCCTTTAGTAGGGGTTGCAGCCCTATATACTTTAGCACCTTTGAGTTGATTCAGCCTCCAAGAGGAACGCTGCGCTCAGTAAGGAAGACGAACTTAAAAAAGAGGCAGAGTAACGGTTCAATTCGACTTCCTTACCAGGTACTTATTATTTCATTGTTATTTGAGATAACTGTTATATGAAATATGGGATACTTAGCTATCCTTTAATCTTGTACACTGGTTTTCACACACCCCCCTGGGTGTGAATCAGCTACATGATTATCGGGTAAGTTTAATATTGAAAAATGTTATTTTTATTAGTAAAATAAATTTTTGAATATACTTACCCGATAATCATGATTTAATTGACCCTCCCTTCCTCCCCATAGAGAACCAGTGGACCGAGGAAAAATTGAGGAGGTGTCAACAAGAAGTACTATAGTACCTGGCCACAGGTGGCGCTGGTAAGTACACCCCCTTCTAGTATTGTGATAGCTGGCGTATCCCTCCATAGAATTCTGTCGGGCAACGGAGTTGACAGCTACATGATTATCGGGTAAGTATATTCAAAAATTTATTTTACTAATAAAAATAACATATTATTGCTTCTATATTAATTTTTATTTTTTTCACTGTGTATATTCATGAATAGTTTGTCTTATTTGTTTTTTGTTTAATTGCGTGCATGTTAAAGGAGTTAGCTGCGTCATTTTGAAATATTGGCATTTCAGCTTGCTCCCTTTTTCGTCCTTCCCTTCGTTGAAGAAAAACTAGTGTTTGTAAATATGCAAAACCTGATTTGAAAGCATTAATGATTATTTGTTGGTAGATTTGGAGTGGTCAGTATTGCGATCAGATCATTCATAAATCATAAGAAACAAATTGATTACTTCATCGCCTTAAAATATTGAATCGTTAATTTATATCTTTCAGATCTTTGGCTTCCCAGCTCATTATACAGATGTTGGAAACCTAAATATTCGACAAAGACAGGCGTTACTCGGAAGGTCATGGAGTGTAGGAGTTGTGGAATATATTTTGAAACCCTTAACAAAGTATTTTCCTGTTCGTCAGAACAGAAGAAAAGAAAACGAAGCTTCCTCTAATAGTGAGGTAAGTAGAACAGACATCGAGCTTGAAGTTGACGAAAATGAGGACGTAAATGAGGACGTTGATGATAGGAATTCAGGGATCCAGACTGCCATTGAGGATACATTCACAGAAGATAGGAGAGATTTAGATGAAAATTTGCAGATTGGCATTCAGAATAAAGTAAACTCTGAAAGTGGAGGCTTTTCGAGACAGCGCAGAATTAGGGCGACTGACATGACAGGGATTGATCCAACCAGCGAGAGTGAGTCGGAAAGGTTAAGACTAAGTAGGAGAAATGTTAGATTACACCAAAGACGTTTATTGTATTGGGATGACAACGGACATAGTGTTTTTGATCGTTACAAGCAAAGCTGCTCTGATATTCCTCCGTTAGATGGCGAGTTTCCTTCAGCCTGCGAAGGATTACCAGAGTTCATGGAAGATTCTGACATTGGAGAAAGTTTTTCTGGGTTTAGCTCTGTTGTGATGGTCAGGGATGAACCAAAGTGTTCTCACAATTCTAGCAATGATATCGATCCTTTAAGTAGTCCTAGCAAGTACTTACCTGACAGTGATGACGACGGAAATATAGTAGGAGTTCCCATAGCAGAGAGGACTGAAAATCTTTTTGTTAACCTGGAATTAGACACCAGTGCTATTCCTCCATTAGATGGCGAGTTTTCTTCAGCCTGCCAAGGATTACCAGAGTTCATGGAAGATTCTGAGAATGGAGAAAGTTTTTCTGGGTTTAGCTCTGTTATGACGATCAGGGATGAACCTCAGTGTTCTCACAATTCTAGCAATGATATCGATCCTTTAAATAGTCCTAGCAAGTACTTACCTGACAGTGATGATGACGGAAATATACTAGGACTTCCCATAGCAGAGAGGACCGAAAATCTTTTTGTTAACCTGGAATTAGACACCAGTGCTATTTCTCCATTAGATGGCGAGTTTTCTTCAGCTTGCAAAGGAATACCAGCGTTCATTGAAGATTCTGACATTGGGGAAAGTTTTTCAGGTTTTTGCTCTGTTGTGATGGTCAGGGATGAACCTCAGTGTTTACACAATTCTAGTAATGATATCAATCCTTTAAGTAGTCCTAGCAACTACTTACCCGACAGTGATAATGTCCAAAATATTGTAAGAGTTCCCATAGCAGAGACTGAAAATCTCTTTGTTAAAGTGGAATTGGACACCAGTACTATTCCTCCATTATATGGCGAGTTTTCTTCCCCCTGCAAAGGATTACCAGCGTTCATGGAAGATTCTGACATTGGGGAAAGTTTTTCTGGGTTCAGCTCTGTTATGACGTTCAGGGATGAACCTCAGCGTTTACACAATTCCAACAATGATATCGAACTTTTAAGTAGTCCTAGCAGATACTTATCCGACAGTGATAATGACAAAAATACAGTAGGAGTTCCCATAGCAGAGAGGACTGGAAATCTTTTTGTTATCGTGGAAATAGACACCAGTACTATTCCTCCAATAGATGGCGAGTTTTCTTCACCTTGCAAAGGATTACCATCGTTCATGGAAGATTCTGAGAATGGAGAAAGTTTTTCTGGGTTTAGCTCTGTTATGACGATCAGGGATGAACCTCAGTGTTTACACAATTCTAGTAATGATATCAATCCTTTAAGTAGTCCTAGCAAGTACTTACCTGACAGAGATGATGATGACGGAAATAAAGTAGGAGTTCCCATAGCAAAGACTGAAAATCTTTTAGTTAACCTGGAATTAGACACCAGTACTATTCCTCCATTAGATGGCGAGTTTTCTTCAGCCTGCAAAGGATTACCAGCGTTCATGGAAGATTCTGACAATGGAGAAAGTTTTTCTGGGTTTAGCTCTGTTATGACGATCAGGGATGAACCGGAGTTCATGGAAGAATGTGACATTTCGGAAGGTTTTTCTGCTATGACGATCGGGGATGAACCACAGTATATTTCCAAGACTGGCAATGATATCAATCCTTTAAGTAGTTCTAGCAGGCACTTGTCAGTCAGTGACAAAGATGAAAATGAAATAGGAGTTCCCATAGTAGAGAGGAAATTAGACACCAATGATAGCCTTTCACACAATGCAAGCACTTCTTGTAACGTAGACAGTATTGTGGTAGATGAAAATAACATTCCTACGGAAGATTGGGGTACAGACAGTTTTTCTGATTGTAGTCTGGGAACGTTCATATCACTCGAAAATGATGCTTATCAAGGTGATGTATCTGAATGAAGTGCAATTGATGCACCAAGTGATAATAGCCTTTGAGTTTTTATTTTCTAATGACACATATTGATTGGTATTCGTAAGATTTAATTGACAATAGAGGCGTTCACAATACGAAGGGTCTCTAGACCTCAAAATCCTATTATTTTTTTTTAATTCCTTCAGTGTCTTCTGATAAAAAAAAAACTCATTTAAAAGGGTACTTGGATATAAAGACTCGAACATTTTTTAAAATCTGTAGATATGCAATAGATATATGTGTTTGAAAATTTCCTATTTCCAAATGCATTTTTCTTGTGAATTTGATTTTTCTCACTTGGCCCCTGGAGACCATTAGTATCGTGAACACCTTGTTTCAGATAATTAAATAACAAATGCAGGGTCTCATGAAAAATTTGCTTAGATTCTTAAGGGATATTGTCCCTACACAATGCATTACAGACACCACCAATGTATTGCACACCGAGATTCCTGCAGAGTGAGTAAAGCATGGAAAATTGATACAACTATTGCTGGCAAACAAGTAATTATTCCAGAGTAAAGGTATCGGTTGAGTATTAGGGCGTGTGGTATTTTCAATTTGTAATTCAAATGTTGATTGATACATACATACATATACCAAGGCACTTCCCCCAATTTTGAGGGGTAGCCGACATCAACAATTGAAACAAAACAAAACAAAAAAGGGGACCTTTACTCTCTACGTTCCTCCAGCCTAACAAGGGACTCAACCGAATTCAGCTGGTACTGCTAGGGTGCCACAGCCCAACCTCCCACATTATCCACCACAGATGAAGCTTCATAATGCTGAATCCCCTACTGATAGCAAATATTAATTATTTATTTTATTAATTTTTATATTTCAAATGATATACTGTATTTTATTTTCATAATTAACTTGCGATTTACATACAAGTAAAACCTTCGTATCTGCAGTCATGTCATTACGTTCCAAGAGAAGTTCCGCTGATGATAGGAGATTATATATTGATATGATTAAGAGATTCCAAAACTTTGTAGTTTTATATATGATTACGTAAATTTTGATGATATAAGATACATATTAAAATGATGTAGAGATTCCATAACATTGTAGTTTTATATATGATTACGTAAATTTTGATGATATAAGATACATATTAAAATGATTAAGAGATTCCATAACATTGTAGTTTTATATATGATAATGTAAATTTTGATGATATAAGATACACGATAGAAATTATTTCTCTCTCTGTAGGAATTCAATTTTTTTTTATTCTAGCATAATCTTAAATAATTCTTCGTTTAGAAGCATTTTGTTATTTCATGAAGAAAGATAGTTAAGTTAGAATTTATATGAAGTTTTTTCTATTTTGTTAACGAAAAATTTGCACTTTGTAGGAATTCATTTGTTTTTTATTCTATCATAATCTTAAATAATTCTTTATTTAGAAGAATTGTGTTATTTCATGAAGAAAAAATAGAGTTAGAATTTATACGAAAAATTTTATTTCTTAACGAAAAATTTGCACTTCTTTTAAAAGAAAGGTCTCTAAAGATATAAAAATATGATAACGTATATGTTCAATTTTACCCAATATTAATTTCATTATGAATTTAAATATTACAGTCAAAACGAAATTAAAATTTACCTATATAGCCATTTAGTTCAATAAAGTTAATCGCTCAATAGTTTATTAGGCATTGAAAAAGATTGATAAGTAGAGCTGAACATATTTTATGTTTTTGTGTTATACCTTTAAAGAGCTTCCTTTTAGACTATAAACGAGCATTATTTTGTGAACTATAGTCAATTTTTTTAGCGAGGTATATTTGCACCGACTCGCAGTGGTGCCCCTTTAGCTTGGAAAAGTTTCCTGATCGCTGATTGGTTGGACAAGATAATTCTAACCAATCAGCGATCAGGAAACTTTTCCTAGCTTTGGGCGCCGCTGCGAGGAGGTGCAAATGTGCCTCATTAAAATAAATTGAGTATAGTTAGGAAGTTATTGAAAATTATCTCTTGCGTACTTCACTTATTCAGTTCTTAGGGGGTGAGGTTAGATAGAAAAATGGGCAACATGCTCTGAAATATAATACTTTATTTTGGGAAAAGACTGGGAAAGAAGTTTATATAAAATTTTGTGCCATAAATTCTTCTATACAAATTCAGTAATAAATAAAATTAATTAATAGATTATATTGGGGGAAAGTAGGGGATTCAGTGTTATGAAGCTTCATCTGTGATGGATAACTGTGATTGTGGGCTATGCCCCATTAGCAGTACCAGCTGAACTTGGTTGAGTGCCTTGTCAGGCTAGGAGGAACGTAGAGAGGAGAGGTCTCGTTTTATGTTTAATTTGTTTGATGTCGGCCACCCCCCCAAAATTTGGGAAGTGCCTTGGTATATGTATGTATGTATTGGGGAAAAAGGATAACACATCAGTTTATTTTTTTATAATGATAGTAGTTCGACAGCATGTAGTCGAATCAGCAGATAAGGAGGTTTTACTGCTAAGTACGTATTTTCGTGTTTTATGTGTATTATTAGGAGAAGTCTTAAACAATTTCATTTATTTTTTTTGATTTTCTGTTGATTTTCTTGATTGTATATCATTTGTGATTGTATTTGTGTATCAATGCAAAATAGTGCAATCCAATGTTGACAGAACTTTCTTCCTACTCTATCGGACTTATTCGGTGTTGATTTACGTGCATCATTGGAAAAGTATTTTTTATGTAGACTTTATATAATTATTGTGTCTGAAGTGCCATACCAAGTCATGGGACCCTGATTGTACAAACTATATAGAACAGAATCACAGTACCTGAAGAATTTAAGAGCATAGCATATTTTTATACTGAATTGAAAGCTTTAATTATCTAATATTAGAAATATATTTTTTGTAAAAGTTTAATATTTGCATTGTAGCCATAAGTGAATCATATTTTTCCCAATTTCTGCAATTTATGTGCAATTTAACATTCAATTTAAGTACTTATATTTTCTCAGTTGTGAATTGGTTATTGAGCGTTGTATTTTCTTTAATTTTTCGTAAGCCTTGAAAGTATCAGACTAGAAAATTAGTGATATAATTTTTGTTAAAAGTTGTAAATCAGTGGCAAACTAAAATACCTCATTATTATAAGTTTTTTTTTATGATTTTGCTTTGTTTAGACATGACGCAAGTTCTTTCGTATGTCCTACGCACACTTTTATAGTAGATTTAATTAGGTCCTTATCCTATCTATCGCTTTTTTTTTTTTTTATTATTCCATCTTGCCATATCTGCTGCATTTCTGATTAACTGTTCTCCATCTCGTTTTCATCACACGATAAGGCTAGCTCCGTCTTTGAGCTCTCGGTTCACAACAATAACTCTTCTCTTCATTTAATTTTTTTTTGGCAAACATCAAAGAAATTTTACTGTTGTCAGTATATTAATTAAGCTGTATAATTTAGACGTTATTATGGGCTCTTCGTTTCATTTGCAGTAGAAATCATTTATATTTATCATTATGAGACTTAATATTTGAAATTATATATTTGTATGTTCATGTTGGAATTGAATGATTAGCACTTCTTTTGTTGGAATTGTTTGTATTGAGTCATATATTCCCCTGCTTTCTCTAAGTAAAAGGGAATAAAGGTTTACACACATTTTTTAAAAGAATTTTTTCACAGATGAACTTTTTATTTGAAAAGTGGATAACACATGATTTTCAGATAAACACAAATAATTGATTTTGATATAAAAATTAATGTTAAAAGAAAAGAATATATAATACTGTATTAAAAAAAATTTTTTGCTTTAAAAGTTTGTTGACGAGCAATAATGAGACTTATTTGATATGAAAAACACAAGCATTCGAAACTCATTTTAGTTAATTCAGAAGTGGTTTAGGTATAGCGCATCTAGCTTTGTCCAACTTTCATTGTATTTTTCTATTAGTTTTGACATGTTTACATTTTTGCCAATACCCTGTCTTTCCATTGGGTAAACCATATTGTTTAAAATCAGCTAAGTACTCTGCTTATTTATGCGCAGTATATTGTGTATTTTGTGGTAATTGGCATATTAGCTTAATGAAGAGAGGTACCTTTTTTTATTATTTTAGCTACAGTACAAGTACTTTGTATAAGTTTGCAAAAATTTGGTTCCAGTTTGATGTTCTTTTCCTCTCCTATAACTCTTCAATTCATGTATTATTTTCACATAAGCTTTAATCCTAAAATTCAGAATGAATACTGCATTTGTGCTCTTTCACTAATGATTATTGATCACAACTAAATCGTTTTGCAACTTTTAAGAATTTCCAAAGCTATTAGTGAAAATAATTTTACTTCATTCGATTTTCATTTCCACAGGAAAATTTGAATGTCCATTTCATGTCTCAGCTCCCTTGAAGGGGATAGGGGGGAACCTTGATATTAAGCAGCAACAGAAAGTAAAGAAAACTGGTTTTAATGCATCTGTCTGTTGTAAACCATTAACAGTCGATTGATTTGGATGAAAACTCTAGATTATTTAACATAATTAACGTAACTTTTTTGTTGAACCCACGTATGGTGTTGATCCTAGATCACAGGCACGTTAATCCCAGATAAACCAATTCTCACGTCTTTTAGACTGAAATGGTTGTAGAGTAACAAGTATTACTATCTATACCTGTGGAATGTCAGTATAGAGTAACACTGTCTCTAAAAATGAATGGTATCCAACATATTCTCATGGGTTATTATGAGTAGCTAAACACCCAGAGTAAAGCAAAGTTTATACTCATTGTATTTTACTGCTACAGAAATAACATTACTATTCATTTGGGATGTAGGATAATCTTAAAGAAAATTCCACTAATGTTGGTGACTGACACGGTAATGGTTAGGAGGAAGAGATAGAGGAAATAATGCTCTATATCTTTGACCATCTTTAAATCTTGACACCTCCTTCACCCATCCCAACGATTAACAGCCCCCTGAAGTACAAATCCGTCACTTTATGAGTTCATGAAGGTAAAACAAGGCAAGATCAGATTGCATTTCTTTATACGAGAATTCTTGTATTCCCATAGGTAATCTAGTATATGACTATAATGCCTTTGTTTACGAATCTTTGACCGAAACTGTCAGCAGTGATATTCCACCTTTTGGGCATAAATCTTGGAATGGCCTTTATCCTGTTTGTTTGGCCCATGTTTAAAGGTTGCTCATGAATGGCAGAGGCAAGGGACAATGCCCTAGAGACTATCCATATATTATATAATCAGCACCCAAGCTAGGACCAGGGATAGCCAGGCAGTGGCTGCTGATGACTCAGCAGATAGACCTATAGGCTCCCTCAAACCCCCCAGCCTTAGCTCACAAGGATGGTAAGGTTGCAGACACTAATGGCACTAACGAATCTGAGCGGGACTCGAACCCCCGTCTGGCAAACACCAGACAGAGACGTTACCAATCAGGTGTTGCAGCTGTTATGATTGTTTCTAACCGGTTCCCGAGGTAAGTCACTGTGGTGGAGCTGTCGGATCCCTTTCCCTGAACTTGATAAATGCCTCTAAAAGTTGGTTTGATGCTGCTTTTATGTCTGTGGCAACTTGCAAGTTACCTGTTGTGTAAGTGCTACCCAGCCATAGGTATGCCTATCCTTAATTACATACATACATATACCAAGGCACTTCCCCCAATTTTGGGGGGTAGCCGACATCAACAAAGAAACAAAAACAAAAAGGGGACCTCTACTCTCTACGTTCCTCCCAGCCTAACAAGGAACTCAACCGAGTTCAGCTGGTACTGCTAGGGTGTCACAGCCCACCCTCCCACATTATCCACCACAGATGAAGCTTCATAATGCTGAATCTCCTACTGCTGCTACCTCCGCGGTCATCTAAGGCATCGGAGGCAGCAGCAGGGCCTACCGGAACTGCGTCACAATCGCTCGCCATTCATTCCTATTTCTAGCACGCTCTCTTGCCTCGCTCACATCTATCCTCCTATCACCCAGAGCTTCCTTCACTCCATCCATCCACCCAAACCTTGGCCTTCCTCTCGTACTTCTGCCATCAACTCTTGCATTCATCACCACCTTTAGCAGACAGCCATTTTCCATTCTCTCAACATGGCCAAACCACCTCAACACATTCATATCCACTCTAGCTGCTAACTCATTTCTTACACCCGTTCTCACTCTCACCACTTCGTTCCTAACCCTATCTACTCGAGATACACCAGCCATACTCCTTAGACACTTCATCTCAAACACATTCAATTTCTGTCTCTCCATCACTTTCATTCCCCACAACTCCGATCCATACATCACTTAATTATGTTGGGGTTATTATTATTATTACTTGCTAAGCTATAGCCCTAGTTGGAAAAGCAGGATGCTATAAGCCCAGGGGCTCCAACAGGGAAAATAGACACCTAAATAAATATTTCCTATAAAAACATGAACAAAAACAAGAGGAAGAGAAATAAGATAGTGTGCCCGAGTGTATCCTCAAGCAAGAAAACTCTTACCCAAGACAGTGAAAGAGATCTTGAAGGACTTTCTCTGAAGCTCTGAAGGCATGACTTGGAACATGTAGGAGAATTGCTGCAGACCAATGGTCTTCAAGTGTGAACCCCTTATCATGTATACCTTATAAGTCTATTGTTGGATATTAGGATATTACAGTGTTAGTGAGTAAGGTTTGTATGCTTTACAATAAGTTTAATGATTCTAGTTATTTTTCTTAAACATTGAAAACAAAGAATTAGATCAAGTTATCAGTAATGTGAAAAATATAAAATAGTAGATATAGTTGCAAACTTATAAAAGATTAGTTACCAGGTTAATGTTACAACACTGCTGTTTATTAGTATTATCCTTTATGCAGTATTGCATACTATAATTATCATTAATTTTATTTTATTGATTTCAGAACTGAGGAAAAGGAAGAGAAAACTATATAGACCCAGCAGACTGATAAGACAGATGCAGCTATGATTTTTTTTTCACTGAAGACACAGAGTTGAAACTGGTCCATTTCAACTCGTAAAGGTAAATTGACAAAAGGCCATGTTTGCAAAATTTTTCATGAATAATGTAAGTAATGTAAGAAAGCTATGGAGGGAAGAGTTGTTAAAGGTTAGGCAAGTATTAGCCTATTTACTGTGGTATTATTTTGATGAATCTTACTACTAGGTCACATTGCCTTTATCTACAAAGCAAGAGCTTTCGATGTTTAACAAAAGTAAAAGTTCTTTTACGTACACAATCCTCCAGGGATCGCCAGGGAAGGATCCCCAACCCAAAGAGAAAAAGATATCCTCACGCTATTTACGTTGTCAGAGCAGCATGACATTTTTCGTAATGCTTTTGTGATTTTTCGTTTTAGCAAGTTTTGAATAAGTCCATGCAGTATTTTATCAGTTCTTTTAATCAATTTACTGCCAGGATTATTCAGGTATGCTGTGTGCCTACGATTACCTAGCCACTGCATATTAACAAGTTTTATTTTGGAGTTTTTCTCCCTTTGTGGATTTTTATCACAGCATTTTTTTTAGCGTTTTTATATTCTAGTCAGTTTGCTGCATGTATTTAAAGTTTGTCAGTAATGTTCTGATTATTGTGATCTGACTGCCATATGATAAAGGGGTGATTTCTTTTCTAGTCTTATTGGTTGTGTCATTTTAGGATGAAGGAACTATAGTCTATATCGTCTCCTTCGTAGCGAAAAGGGTAGGGCACGGCCAGTTTTGTGGTATGTGAAAGCTGCATAAGTTGTACAATGCAAATATAATTGGTTTCTGATGATATTTTGCCAATTATTAAATGGCCGCCTAATTTTCTAGTTTTTAACAACTATGAAACAAAAGTTTTCTTCTTAAACGTGGCAGGTAAATTTTACAGCGCTGCCAGTGTAAATTGTTTGTTTTATAATATTTGGCGGCAAAATTACGATACTCTAGTCAGAAATAAGATGAGGGAACTAACGAGTGTTATTTCTCCTTGGAGAAATAATATGATACCCCAAAAGTGGGAGACTACAATTTGTAAGTTTTTGATGACCCGGTTACATTAGCCTGGTACCCCTGACAGTGAGGCATTTGTTGACCGAATGCCCAAATCTTGGGTACTTGAGAAATTAATATTTGTTTGGGGCTTGTAGTAGGGATGGCTGGTTTGTCCTTACCAAGATTCTTGGGCATAATGTGTCCTAGAGTACTACCGGTGTTTTTAGATTTTTTTCAGAAGCCAGTCTTCTGAAAGTTATTTAACTTTTATACCAACCCGTTTGTTTTTTATGGTTTTAAGTTGAATTTCCTTTTGTAGTTTATTTATAACAAATATCAGCATCAATGACCTTTGATGTCGGGTAACATCAGCCATATTGCGATGAATGATACCCCTGACAGTGAGGCATTTGTTGACCGAATGCCCAACTTCTGGGTACTTGAGAAATTAATATTTGTTAGGGGCTTGCAGTAGGGATGGCAGGTTTGTCCTTACCAAGATTCTTGGGCATAATGTGTCCTAGAGTACTACCGGTGTTTTTAGATTTTTTTCAGAAGCCAGTCTTCTGAAAGTTATTTAACTTTTATACCAACCTGTTTGTTTTTATGGTTTGAGTTGAATTTCCTTTTGTAGTTTATTTATAACAAATGATATCGGCGTCAATGACCTTTGATGTCAGGTAACATCAGCCACATTGCAATGACTTGTACCCCTGACAGTGAGGCATTTGTTGACCGAATGCCCAACTCTTGGGTACTTGAGAAATTAATATTTGTTAGGGGCTTGCAGTAGGGATGGCAGGTTTGTCCTTACCAAAATTCTTGGGCATAATGTGTCCTAGAGTACTACCGGTGTTTTTAGATTTATTTCATAAGCCAGTCTTCTGGAAGTTATTGAACTTTTATACCAACCTGTTTGTTTTTATGGTTTAAGTTGAATTTCCTTTTGTAGTTTATTTATAACAAATGATATCAACGTCAATGGCCTTTGATGTCAGGTAACATCAGCCATATTGGAACGACTGGTACCCCTGACAGTGAGGCATTTGTTGACCGAATGCCCAACTCATAGGTACTTGAGAAATTAATTTATGTTAGTGGCTTGCAGTAGGGATGGCAGGTTTGTCCTTACCAAGATTCTTGGGCATAATGTGTCCTAGAGTACTACCGGTGTTTTTAGATTTATTTCAGAAGCCAGTTTTCGAAAGTTATTTAACTTTTATACCAGCCTGTTTACTTTTATGGGTTTAATTTGAATTTCCTTTTGTTGTT